>NW_004949096.1:28840075-28840474 GCF_000317375.1 Microtus ochrogaster
GATGTCATAGTGCGATGTCAGTCATGTGATGTCAGTCATGGGATGTCATAGTGGGATGTCAGTCGTGTGATGTCAGTACATCATAGTGCAAGAGGGTAGAATACTGTAAACAAAGGGGGATATGGGAACCTGTCTGTGATGAAGGAGGTCATGGAGGTCATCTCTGAAGAGGTGTTGTTTGAGCTAAGATGGGGAGAAGGAGAAACTGGGCCAGAAGAGGACGAAGAGGCATTGGAGGGAGCCAGAAGACCCAAAAGCACCTGGTATGTTTGAAAAGCCAAAGGAGAGGAGGATGGCTGGGGCCCAGTGGAGGTGGGCAAGGCCGGGCTACACAGGCTGACCATGTGGGCACAGGCTGACCATGTGGGCACAGGCTGACCATGTGGGCACAGGCTGACC
>NW_004949096.1:28840574-28851424 GCF_000317375.1 Microtus ochrogaster
TGTGGGCACAGGCTGACCGTGTGGGTACAGGCTGACCATGTGGGCACAGGCTGACCATGTGAGCACAGGCTGACCATGTGGGCACAGGCTGACCGTGTGGGTACAGGCTGACCATGTGGACACAGGCTGACCATGTGAGCACAGGCTGACCATGTGGGCACAGGCTGACCATGTGAGCACAGGCTGACCATGTGGGCACAGGCAGGCTTTAGTCTATGACACTCACTCCACTGACAGTGAAGCCAGCAGAGCACTAAAGAGATTGAGTCCATGTAGCTGTTCCCACCTCCCAACAGCCCCGTTGATGTTCCCGTCTTCCAGGGTATGGGGTCTGACTGAGAGAGACTGACAAGAACACAGGAGGCCTGGCTTTCACAGGGAAAGGGCAGGGAGCCAGTTAAAGCCAGGTAGTGGGGAGTGGAGAGCAGACTCACCCTCAGACAGCCTGTCAGCTCCGTGTCTTGGCCCCTCATGTAGTGGAAGCTGACAGTGGATGCGGTGTCCAGGGCAAATGTCTGTGTGCCCTCATATGACCCTTTCAGCTCCAGCTCCAGCTCCAGCTCCAGTTTGTCCTGACCTAGGGAAGAGGTGGAACGGATGAGAGCAAGGGAAAGGGGGCCTAGAACACCGTCTTGGACCTGGGATACCGGCAACAGTGGTATTTGTAGAGGTGGAGGCTGAACCACAGTAAGCAAAGCAAAACCTAAAGAGGTCCTTTGCCAGCCTGCTGCATGCCACAGCCCCATAGGATTCCCACCTATGCCAGAGATGCCCCCTTACCCTGCAGGCTTCCCAGCAGCCTACGCTCCCTATGGTTCAGAAAGGGTTTAGGAGCTCTCACCTGCTGCCATGGTGGCGCCCCCAGCTCTGTCCAGACAGACATCCAGGCGTGACAGTTCTCGGGCCTGGGACAGAGCACATCATAGGCAAGGGATCCACAGAACAAACCGAGGTCCCCTCTCCCTCAGCTCTGGGCCCCACTGAGCCTCAACCAAACCCACTCACTGCACACAGAACAAGAAGCGGGGTTCAAAATGGGACTAGACAGAAAATGCTTCATGTGTTTCTGACCTGCTGAACTGCTATGCCTGTTGTCCATGTGAACATCCAAGACAGCCCATCCCCACCCCATCCCTATTGGCAGCTTTACTGAGCCTCTGGAAGCTGTGAAAGCCCCCAGCCCTCAGGTTCATGTCTCTCTCTGTTACGTCTCCAGTCTTCATCTTTTGGACTTCCAGGTAATATGTGGGGACTTCATGCCCCAAACTGGAGGTATCAAAGAAGCACTCAGAGCCACAGTGACCAGAACATCTCTTGATGACCCTCGGCTCCACTGGCTTGCCTTCAGCAGTCCCCCTGTGAAGCTCAGTGCCCGGTGCTGCTTTGGCCGGCCCTTCCCACAGAACCACTGGCTCTAACTACCCGCTGCTCACCCCAACTCACAGAAGCCACACTGCTGTGGGAGTTACTTTACTGTAAGGGATATTTTGTTGTATCTTAGACATGATACAATATGTAACCCTGGCAGGCCTGGGACTCACTCTATAGACCCTCAAATTCATGGCCTCCTACTTCTGCCTCTCAAATGCTGGGATTCCAGACTTGTGCCATGGTGCCAAGCTACACTATGAATTCCTTTTAAAGGTAAACTAACCACCAGACCCGCACTTGCAAGCCCTGAGGGTGAGGGCTCCTGAGATGTGTTCCAGGAGACGACAGCTCCAGGTTTTATTCACCTGATGCCTGTTATGAGCCCCACGCCCAAAAGGCAGCTTCAAATGCAGCGCTCGCCACCTTGTGGCCATTACTACCCACTGCAGTTTCATGGGAGCCCAAACCTCGGTGACCTCAATATTAACAAATGAAGATGGACCTGGCGTGTGGAACTTCACTATGACTGTAAGGAAGTTAATCCCTAAGGACTCTGTGCTCATTACACATAACTAAGCGTCATCAGAAAGCTGTCCAATCAGAAGTCAGAACCTTCTCCGCACAACCACAAGCTCCCTTTGCATGTGCCCCTCGGCTCTAGTCCCCTCTAAGCCCCACAGTTTCGTGTAACCACCTGGTTGCAGGTCTGGGGTAGTTTGACCACAAAGCCCTACCCACGTCTTGTCCCCCACCCCCACCCCAGAACCCCAGTTTCCCCTGCCCTGAATCTCTTCCCCTGAGTCACAGGAAGGCCGTTACCACAAGAACATTGTTGGTGATGAGGTTTTCTGGAGGGTCCAACCTGGAAAAGTCAAAACATCCACAGTGACTTAACAGAAGGAAAGGGGTTCTGCATTCACCCGTTCCTCTCACTGTTCGCTTTCCCACCCGCAGGGGCTCTCCGTGGGTGATGGATTAGGGAGATACTACTGCGGACAGAGGGCAAGGTAAAAGGGCAGCCCTCCTCCGTGATCCTAAGAGGAGACCCAGACCTCCCTGACAGGGATGGGGAGGAGATGGAGGGTGACTCAGCTGGACAGACCAACCAGGAATCTGGGTCAGGGCCAGTTTCCTGAGCAGAGCTTGTGTCCGCAGCCACTCCCCGGGCTGTTCACCCTTACTCACGCTTTTTCCACGAGGAACTCCACATCTAACTCTTCTGGTCCCTGTAACCACACAGGGGTGAGCAAGTCACGGCCGTTTACAGTTGACCGACCCCGTTCTCTTAACAGCATTATCCTGCATCCCCAGCAGTCTCTGAGGGTGGGGCGCTATTAAGATCATTTCCAATTCAAAATTGAGGAAATAGCGGTCTAGGGTGAGATAAGCTATCTGCTAAAATCCCCGAAGCTAGTGGGCCTCGGAGGACAGATCTTCCTCCCTTCTGGGTTCCCAAACCCTGATGGGGTTGAAGGTAAAAGACAAGCTCAGCGAGAGGTGACCTGAGGCTATCCAGGCCCGATTTCTTCTCCCTGTCGAGGAGGCCCACCGGAATTTTGCCCTCCCCGTCCCTAAGCCAGCAGCGGAAGCCAAACCAGACCTTGGAGCGGCAGGCCCTAATCCCTTGTGCAGGAGTGAGCCTACACTGCCCTCTCGTGGTTGCACTGAGCAGTGTTTTGAGGGCTATCCTGCAGGTGACTAAAACGCTGGCGTGGGGTAAGGCTGGAAGCAGCCCCAGATGGAACAGCCCATTTCCTGTTCCAACGAAAACGCTCCAGCCTGGTGAACGAGTGCAGCCAGCACCATCCTTGCAGCTAAGAAGCGTTGAGCAATTTCCTCAGCCTGGAGCCTTCTCACCCACCTGAGGATTCAGGCGGAAGGTTTTCTGGATCAGTTGGCCAGGGAGGATTTCTGAGACATCATAGGAAACTTTGAAGCAGATGTCATCTTTCATAATTAAGTCCTCGTCATAGATGCTCAATTCTAGAATATTCTAAGGGCCAAGAACATAACATAGTATTGATTCATTGCAACAATAGCTCACATACAAGTGTAAAACACGCATAAGTAAATCCAGTAAAGTCCTTAATTCCTACTCATTTTTTTAAATTATTGAATATTTTATTTACCATTCATACAAGAATATAAGTTGTTTGTAGCCAATCTACCACTGCCACAACCCTCAGTTCCAATTCCTCCTACCCCCATCTCCTGTCTTCATGTTTCCTCATGTTCTCTCCATCTGTCTCTCTGATTTATCACCTACTGAGCCCATTTGGTGCTGCCTGTATGTGCACATGTGTGGGACCCCCTGCTGGATGGGGAGCCTCTCAGGGCCCGAACCCCTAAAGGAAGTTGACTCTTCTCCTCAACTGCTGAAAGTTGCTCGGATGAGGGCAGGAGTTCACAAGCCTCTTTCTCATCCATCCTGGGACTTACGAGTTTTGTTTTATCAAGAGTAAAAACAGACTGGGGGTTCACTCTTATAATCCTAGCCCTTGGGAGGTTGCAGCAAGAGGACCGTGAACTTGAGGCTCGTCTGAACTACACAAATATTGCCTGTCTCAAATATGTGTGTATGTATCTTGAATTTTCTTCCTAGGTAGGACGTGGCAGTTCGTGTCTGCAATCTAGAGGTCAGGAGGCAAAGACAGGAGTCTTACTGTAAATTCAAGGTCAATCTGGCTACATAGTAAGATCTAAGTCATCCAAACCTATGTAAAAGAGCCTGCCTTTAAAAAGCAAAAGCAAAAAACCAAGTTGGGTATGACATCCCTTTAATGCAGCAACTCTGGAGGCAGAGTCAGGTGGATCTCTGTGAGTTCAAGGCCAGCCTGGTCTACTTAGTGAGTTCTAGGCCAGCCAGTGCTACATAACAAGATCCTATTTGAGAAAAAAAAG
Source organism: Microtus ochrogaster (assembly GCF_000317375.1). Lineage (NCBI taxonomy): Eukaryota > Metazoa > Chordata > Mammalia > Rodentia > Cricetidae > Microtus > Microtus ochrogaster. The sequence goes on from NW_004949096.1 coordinate 28,844,847, forward strand.
AAACAAGGGAAAGAAAAAAATCTAAAAACAATCAAAATATATTTTTAAATTTCTTTTGGGGCAGGCAAAATGGTTCAGTGGGTAAAGGCATTTACTGGCAAGACTGGCAAACAAGAGCCACATGGTGGAGGGAGAGACTAACTCCCAAAGTTGCCCTCTGACCCACGTGTGTGCTCTGATGCACACAAGCACACATACACAGAATAAATTTTAAAATGTAGTTTAAATTGAGGGAAAGTGTTCAACTAGTCTGCTTTGCTAGTTCCCTAACACGCCTCAAAGGCAAATGCCAAGTATTGTGGCAGTTTCCACACAAGCTCCCCTTCGGCCCCACAGCAGCCCCACTAAAGAGGAATGCTTCCTATTCCCACATCATAGATGGGCTAGGGAGACGTAGCATCTTGCCACACATCGGCCCCACAGCCATGAGCATTCCTTCCCACATTCTCTTGCTCACAGCACATAGAGGCTGGAGCACAAAGACAGCCCCCTCCCCCGAGTTCGGGGACTACTGGAGCAACCCTGCTTGATTCCAAGACCCTCCTGTAAAGGAGAGAGCAGGCTGTCCACCCCAACCTTTACCTTGACCTGACTCTGAATGAGGAAACTGAAGGTCTCATTCCATACAGGATGACTGGAGTTGGTGACAGTTTGGGTCTTGAATTTCACTCCAGGGGCTGTGGGCAGCAGCAGAGTCACGTACGGATCCGCGTGACTCACTGACAAAGTCAAGGGGTGGGAGAGAACTGTCCATCAGGTGAGAGAGAACGCCGCACATCTTTTCCAGGGGTTTTGGTTAGGTTTCTATGGCAACCTCAGCATACACTGAGGGCAGCCAGGTCCCACCCCAAAGAGTGCCTGGTCCTTTTCCGTGGGATCCAGTCCCCTACCCGCAGATAGTCACTTACACAAGTCAGTCCTAGGCAGACTCCGAGCCTCCAGGACCTTCACAGTGAGCCGCCAGAAGACAGAGGCCTCCTCCTCCTCCTCCTGCAAAGACACCCCAAGCCCCTGTGCTCACCAGCAGTCTCTCAAACCTGGAGATGCTGCACTGTCCAGGTCCCCGACTCCACTCATTGACCTCATACAGAGTGAAGCTGCCGGGACACCAGACCAAACCGCCTTTGTCTACCACTTGTCCCTGGTGTTTTGACTGTGGCCTTTGGAAATGATGGGATGGCAGACCACCTGGGGTCAGTGCTGGTGAGGTCATCTCCCCTTCAGGGACAAAATCCCAAGCAGAGCAGATAAAGCAGGAAACTGAGGACAGGGAGTGACCACCTCACTGGTCAGGGGGAGATGGTCACAGTCAGGCCTTCCGAGAGGGCTGTCCTTTTTTGAAGCAGTGACTCCCATCCTTTGTGTCTTTCCTACATCTCAAGGTGGGCAGAGCAAAGGAAACCCAGTGGCCCATGTATCCCCAAGGTCTAAAATGTGAATGACTATCCTCTGATCCAAGCAACCTCCATCTTGGGGGGTTCAGCTTTACCCCCTTGCCAAAGGATTATTCCAGATGACCTTATTGACTGTTTACACCCCCCGTGGGGGAGGGACTTGTGACCCTCATCTGAGTACCCAGAGGCTATCTTCTACCTGTTGCAGGCAGCTCTGCCTTAATGGCGCGTGGCCCCCAGGAGGGCTGGAGTGTATGTAGGCAGAGGGCATTACATCTATGTAACAATGAGAAAACCATAATTCCTGCTGGGTTCAAGATTTTCTGATGTTTGGGGGGAGAAGCACCCACACTCCTGTACTTGACCTTTCACCTATGCTCTGATCATGCCTCCGGTAGTTGTTGAGAGCTTGGGAAGTGGGGTAGCTATTATTTGTGCCTTCCCCTAGGAAGGAATTTTATCAACACTGCGGTTCGTCATCTGTGATTCACTGGCCATGAATTAGGCAATTCCAGGAAGATCACGCCAGCACAGAGAATGGTGGTGAAAGGTATTGTGTGTTAAGATGCTCATGAGACAAATGAGACCTCAGATAAGCCCAAGAGAAAGCAAGAGAGTGGGCAGCAAGGAAGCAATCAGAGCTGGCTGAGTCTTGGCAGAGCCCGTGCCAACTGAAATCCTAACGCTCCTGGGACCCGGGGACTCCCTCTTTTCTCCAGTTTGGGGTTAGTTCTCCATCTTTTTCTAGGTGACATAAGACAAGCCCCGTAATCTGAGGTGACTCACATGGGCCTGGCGGGATTCTGGGCTGGCCAAAAGGAAGGTCATTGGCCTTGCATCATCTTGACAGAGAGCCTGCCATGAGAACTCCATCTGTGGGTACTTGGTTCCATCAGAAAGAGTCCACACGGGGAGGACTGACACTGGAGAACAAAGCTCGTGGGACACTCACCCCCGCACCCCACCCCTGCTCTCATTCAAGGCAGCCAGAAGCTGCACGGTGAACAATGGGCACCGTAACACCACGACACTGCAAGCAGGGAGACAGGTGTTGTGAAACCTGAGAAGGTTTCCTGTTGTGGCTCGATCATTGCTCCACAGCCTGTGTGGTCAGGGGTCCCTGCACCCCTGGGACAGATCTAGTTCTGTACGGATGCTTCCTACTAGAGTCTGAGGAAACCCAAAGCATCTCTCCACAGAGAACTGCAAAGGTTGAGGGACCAAGGTAGAATGACTCGGGAGGTGCCGTTCCCAGTCCCAGTACCTACCCCACCATGGCTGTATGCTGAATTTCCTGTCATTTTATTTTCTCTCTCTCTCTCTCTCTCTCTCTCTCTCTCTCTCTCTCTCTCTCTCCTCTCTCTCTCTCTGAGTTTTCTGTCATTTTACTCTCTCTCTCTCACACACACACACATTGACATGATTAATTTTAGCAACCCCAGCAACATCTCAACCCCTAAGTCCTTAAGCTGGAGGGAATGATTGTCAGAGAATTAGTCAATTTTTAGGCACCTGGCTCCACGTCCTCCCCCACTCAGATGCTCCACTGCCTGACACACGGAAGAGGACGACTAGGATGACGTTGGTCCAGGAGAGGTGAGGGTTTCAATGCCCCTCTCTGAGACAGCATAGGCACCAGGCCTTGCTCACCTGCTTCTCTGGCCAGGCTAAGACCCCATATGCCCAAAGCCTATGGACTGCTTTAAAACACCCTGAGAAGGGGCTGGGGAGGTGGCTGTTGGTAAAATGTCTACTGCTCAAACATGAGTACCTGAGTTCGGATCCCCAGTCCAACATAAAGCCAGACATGGGGGTGTGAGTCTCTAAGCCAGCACAGGAGAGGATGACTCCCCCCCCACACCCTTTCCCCTGTGACTGTGGTGGGGTTCTGGTGCGGGGGAGGGGGAGGCAAGGCAGATGCTGTGGCCAGTTCCCACCTGGCTCCTCAAGAGTCAGCCTCAGCTGTTGGATCAAACAGAAGCTCCTCATAGAACCAGTCTCTGGTGCCCAACCAGTTCTGCCAACCACTCTCCTGCCACCAACGGAAGCTCCAGTCCCCAGTCAGCAGCAAAGAAGACCAAGAAGCAGGGGCTGGAGCTCGCCTGACACTTAGCCAGCTCAGAGGGCAGGACGAATTAGTCAATCCTATTAGTCAAAAGCTCCCAAGCCTGGAAACACCAGTTTCCAACAAGGCGCTTCCCAGATATGGGGCAGACGCAGGCTCCCAAATCCCCGAACTTGGGCATTTGTTTACTCCTGGGTCTGGACCCAGAGTAGGCAAGAGGAGGAAGGAGATGTGGCCTCCCAGGGAAATCAGCTGGAACTAAAGGCATTTCATCAACCATTATGGGATATGGGGCTCCTAAGAGGAGGGAGCGATGGAGCCAGGACCAGGCAGTCCCTCTGCTACCCTGTCACATCGGGATGTTTCCACTGATGGCTGACTTGGGGATGGGTCCTCTCAGACTTCCAGTGAAAGCAGACCTCTCCACCTCCCCCAGGACTCCTGGAGTCCAGACTGCAGTGCCCAAGTCTTTTCCAGGATCTGCTTGTTCCACTTAGGCTGCATCTCAGGACCCAGTGAGAGACCCATCAAGGTCTGCAAATGAAGCAAGGTGCCTTGGAGAGCCTTCTTGGACACTTCTGGGGCACCAGGGACAAACAGAGGAGCGATTCCTATCAGCTTTGGTCTTTAGTGCAGGATGAGAACTCTGGGCTGAGAGGGGAGCCAACAGTTTGTACGATCCTTGGCCTACAGGTGCATTCCCATAACTCTTGTGACCAGAAAATAATCGGCATGAGGATTTAAAATACTGAGAGCCACAGGGCTCTAGCCAGTTCCAGAAACTCCACTGGCCTATGGTGATGAGTAGTGGGCTAGGGAGTCCTCAGGAGGAGCGGCCATTGTTCTCCAAAAGGGGCAGAAGTGGCAGTCCTGAGGGAGCACCCCTGAGGATGCCACCTGTATATCTGCCTCACGGTCCCCAGGTCCCCACTTCTTTGGGTGCTGCTTGCCCCCTACCCACTCCATACACCCAAGCACCAACTCCCTTTCCCTCTGTCCACATGGAGACTAATGCCACCCTCCTTTTAGGTATGCAGGCTTGTTGGCCCCAGGCTCTCCGTGATTGGTGGCCTTTGTTACCTGGTGAGGATGGCCAGGTAGTCTCTCAGGTAACAGGCTCTCCATTGCCAACCCTTCTATCTCGAGACCACATCCAACTCCCGCCAAGATGCCAGCTCTCTGGCAGGAAACAGTAACTGTCGCAGTGGAGTGGAGCCAGCCGTGATTCTCTCCCCATCCTGGAGGAATTGTGGTTCTATAAACAGGTAGCTCCGCCCCCAGGAACAGGTAGCTCCGCCCCCCAGGTCACTACCACACAGTACTTCTCATCTTCCTCAAAAGGCTGGCTTAACCAGCAGCTCCAGAAACTTCTGGCTGAGCACCAGGCCTCGTGGGTGGAGCATCCTTCCTAGGGCTGAAGTGTCAGGAAGAGGAAACAGGGGCAGCCAGGAAGGACGGACAGCTGGTTCCCCTGAGGCAGAGGGCAAAGCTGAGGAAACCTCTCTAAGTCAACCCCATCTGAGTCAGGCCTGGGCTCCTGAGCTCAGATAAGAGGACGGACCTCTTGGCGCTCCGCAGAACAGGGAATTCAGGCCCTACGAGAAAACGACTGAGGTGGGCACCGTGCTCACAGCCCCTCGCCTCTGCTGGCACTCACACTCTGCGTCTGCAGCTCCTACGAGCGCAGGGGCTTCTTCCTCCCTTCCTTCCCTGGTGTATGTGTGCGTGTGTGCGCGGGTGTGTGTATGCATGAGTGCAGGCACAGGTGTGTGTGTGCTGCACATGTGGGGGGCTGAGGTTGATGGCAGCTGTTTAGGTTACTCCCCGACTTCACTCACCGAGGCAAGGTTGCTCACAGAACATGGTATTTTTTAAAGTTTTGTTTATGTGTGTGTGTGTGTGTGTGTGTGTGTGTGTGTGTGTGTGTGTCTATGTACATGTCTGCCATGGGTACGCAGCAGACCATGGAGGCCAGGGTAGGGGTTCAGATCCCCTGGAGCTGGACTTACAGGGCAGTTGTGAGCTGCCGGATATTGGGTGCTAGGAACCAAACTCTGAGCCTCTGAAAGAGTAGCGAATGATGCCTGAGCCATCTCTTCTGCCATGAGCACAGCTTGTATGTGGGTACTGGGGATCCCAAATGTCGGTCCTACACTTGCCCCTCAAATGCCTTATCCACTGAGCCGTCTCCCCAGAGCGTTTCTAGCAGAACCAAATGGCAGACTTCCTAGAAAACTCTCAGGTTATGAGCACTATAGAGCAAAGCATCAGAAAGCCACGGTTTGCTTAGTGTCAGAGCAATTAGTGCTCTCCTAAAACGATGAGAGTGTCAGTTCATCATAAATCAGAGAATAAAGAGCCAGCCAGAAGGCTGAGCAGGGAAAGGCGCTGGCCACAAAGCCTGATGACTTGAGTTCAATACCTGGATCGCCACAGCAGAAGGAGTCAACCAACAAGTGAAACTGGATTAATGCTAACTCATTAAAAAAAAAAAAAAAACATTCTAAGGGGCTGGAGAGGTGGCTCAGCAGTTAAGAGCACTGACTGCTCTTCCAGAGGACCCTGGTTCAATTCCCAGAACCCACATGGCAGATCACAACTCTCTATAGCTTCAATTTCAAGGGATCCAACACAGAAACATACACACCAATGCTCATAAAATAAATAAATTATTTAAAAAAAAATCTAAAATGTCTGGAAAGGAAGGACATGTCCCAGCTCTGAGAAGGCAGAAGCAGGCAAATCTCTGGGACTCCCAGGCCAGACTGGCCTAAATATCAAATTCCAGACTGCCCAGAGCTACACAGTGGACCCTGCCTAAAGAAAACTATATCAAATCAGCCAAAAAAGAAAATTGAGAATACTCTATGAACAAGTGAAAAATGATTGAGTAAGAAATCTTTTTAACTTTCACAAACCAATGTAATATCAGGGAGAAAGATGGCCTGGGTGTAGTGGGAACATGCAAGAGGTGGAGGTAGGAAGATGGCCTTGAGTTCAAGGCTAGCCTGGTCTACATAGTGAATTCTGGACCAGCCTGGAACACAGAGTGAGACCAGTCTCAAAAATCAGAAGAAAAGAAGTGGAGGGAAGGAAGGAAGGAGAGGAGAGGGAGAGGG
>NW_004949096.1:28851524-28858759 GCF_000317375.1 Microtus ochrogaster
GAGAGAGAGAGAGAGAATGAATATGAACAATTGTAAAAAGGCTTAAACTGCCAGAACTCAGCTTCAAGACTCCCAGCAGGCCATGGGCTTCTGATGGGTGACAGGAGATGTTTAGGATTGAGGACTTACCCACATTGTCTCCAAAAATGATGAAGCCTAGGATTTGACTTGGTTGGGATGCCAAGCGCTAAAGCTCATGCCACAAAGGCCCTTTATGGACTGTAAATAAGAAGCTAAAGGGGAGAAGCTCAGAAGGCCCAGGAGGCCAGAACAGGAAGACAGACAGCAAACAGAGAAGTGGTGGCTGCGAATGGGGTAGGCACAGCTGGGCTGAGCTCAGGTCCCTTATCTTCACCCAAGGCACTGAGCTGCTCCGTGGACGTGCAGAGCAGTCCCAAGCCAAGCTGCCAGGCTGGAGGAGCTTTCAGGCACCTCTCTTCCCCAGCATGCTTCTCCCTTGCTGGGCTCCCTTCCTTCGCCCAGTCTTCTCCAAGTTTGCTCTATGCAAATCAACAGTGAGTTGCCCCCCCCTTCAGCATCCACAGCTGCTTAGATTTCCCAGTCTCCTCTCAGAAACCAGCCCTTCCCCTGTGCTCTGCCTCATGGTTGGAGAATCCTAGCTCCAAGAACATAGCATGTGGGGGCTAGAGAGATGGCTCAGCATGTCCCGTTCTCTCAAAGGACCCATGTTGTGTTCCCAGCACCCACATTGAGTGGCTCACAACTGCATGTGACTCTAGCTCCAGGGGATCCGATGCCTCCTCTGACCTCTGCAGGCTCTGGCATGCCTGCAGTACACACACAGACATTCAGGCATGTACATGTGCACACACAAAGTTAATTAACAAAAAATTAGAAAGCATAGAATGCGGCTTGTAGCCCAAAGCTGGAACTGTCCTGACCTTGGTGCTTGGCTCACTGAACTCATGACCCAAGCCGGTGTGAGCAAATTCTGGGTGCATAAAATTCTAGGAGACACTCTGTCTTTCCTGCTGGACCAGAACCTGGGAGGAGATGAAGCTGGGGCTGCTGACCTTAGCAGTCACCACAAGAGATTTCAAAACCTTCCAGAAAGAGCCAATGATAACACTGCACACTTCTCTGCTTACTTTACTACGTGCTGGGCTGGGCAGAGGTGGCTATCGAGGCATGATGTCATTTAAGCTTGTCTTCTAGTACGTCCCCTCCCAGGCCTGAGCAGTATGTTCTAGGGATCATTCCTGTCCTACTTGGCTCTCTGCTCCTGCGATAAACACCATGATTCAAAAGCAACTTGGGGTTCGAGACCAGCCTGGTCTACAGAGCTAGTTCCAGGACAGGCTCCAAAGCCACAGAGAAACCCTGTCTCGAAAAACCAAAAAAAAAAAAAAAAAAAAAAGCAACTTGGGGTTCGTTTCATCTTAAAGCTCACAGTACATCATGAAAGGAAATGGGGCCAGAAGCCAAAGCAGAAACCATGGAAGGTGCTGGTTACCGGCTTCCTCCTTATGAGCTGCTCAGTTTGCTTTTATGACCCAGGACCACCTGCCCAGGGGTGGCACTGCCCACGGTGAGCTGGACTCTCCTACATGAATCACCACCGATCAAGGAACTGTGCCACAGACATGCTACAAGCCAATCTGACGGAGACATCTTCTCAGTTGAGATTTTCTCACCCAGGGTCAACTTGACCCAAACTAACCAGTACACATGTGTTAATAAAATTTGCCAAAGTAAGCAACTTTATTCAGAACAGGGAATACATCTGCCTTCCTATACCTCTGTTAGCAGGAAGCTATGAGGGAGGTGTGTTAGGATCTGGCTAAGAGAACTGGGATTAGAACTCCCTGACTTCAGGTTTGCAGGGTGTGTTTATGTGACCGGCAGTCAGTTTCACATATGCCTGCCACCCCTTGTGACAATTAATCTGGCACTGTGACACAAAGCGCCAAGGCCAGAGGTTGAACTGAGCTGTAGATGTGTCCCTTATCTCCAGAAGACTCATGCAGAAGAAAACAGAGGCCTGAAATACAGAGAGCCAGAGTGCAGACTGAAAAACCCCTTGCTGCAAACAGAAAATAATTATGCTTTAAAGATTTTTGTTTTATTGACATCTGATCGAAACAGAAGTTCCATCCTGAAAAGAGGGTTTTGTTTGGTTGTTTTTTGTTTATTTGTTTTAGTTTTTGAAGGGGATAGTTTAAGACAGGGTCTCTGTTGGGGAATATTATTTTAAGGTGTGTGACTTTTGTTTTTCTCTATTTGTTTAACTCTGTGAAGCTGTGATTCTTCACCTGTATAAAACACTTGATGTTCCTAATAAAGAGTTAAATGGACAATAGCAAGGCAGGAGTAAGGATAGATGGGTCTGGCAGGCAGAGAGGATAAATAGAAGGAGAAATCTGGAAGAGGAAAAAGAGAAAGCAATGGGGAGGAGGACATCAGGGACCAGCCAGCCATGGAGTAAGAGTGAGAGTAATATATACAAAAGTAAGAAAAGGAAAAAATACCAGAGGCAAAAGGGAGTTGGGATAATTTAAGTAAGAAAAACTGAAAAGAAACAAGCCAAGCTAAAGCTGAGCATTAACTAGTAATAATAAGTTTCCATGTGTGATTTATTTGGGAGCTGGGTGGCAGGCCCCCAAAGAGTAAAAAAGCCAAAAGAGTAAAATAAAAAACAAACAATATTTTGGTGCCCAACGTGGGATCATATTTACATATAGTGCCTGAAAAGGTTTTTTTTTTTTTAAAAAGATACAGCCCCTTTAAGAAACAGCTGGCAACAGAACACTTAAACAGCATTTTTAAATACTAAACAGAAACAAAAACACTGAGTAGATAAGTTGAAAATGCAGGCGAGTATAGGCATTCTAGAGCTCCAGAGGGTTGAACGCAGCTCCTAGTCATCCACCTCCGACCTGACTGACCTGAGAGTGGGCAGAGCCAGCCTATAGAGCATATGGAGGATCCAGGTGCAGCTTAGCTGTCTAAAGTTTGCTCATGTGGTCAAAATGCTAAAAGATATACAGTAAAAGAGATCCAGACAGAAAACCTCTAAATAGGTTCCGGTGTGTTTTGCAATGCGTGTAGGCTTAAGAAAGAAAAGAAAATGGGCATAGACAGTCATAGAAAGAAATAGATTAAAAATAAGAAAGTATTTAGAGAGACAGAGTAAAAGAAAAAGCCATGTGAATATAGGAAACACAGGGAGGCTGGATCCTTTATAGCATTGTGTTTATTTTGAATTTTTTTGATGGCTGAAAAGCAAAGGACAGCTGCTAAGAGGCTTGGAATTAAAAGAGGGATTGTAGAAATAAACAAGCCTAGATATTTTAAGATAAAAAAGTCAAAAATGTATTTGTCAAATGGAAATCAAAAATGCTTTGGAGAAGCAGTTTTGCTTTTGTTCCCACAGAAAACAAGAGGCTGTGGATTTGTTCTAGGTTGTTCTAGGTTGATATGGATCTGGTTTGATCAAGGGAGGGCACCAGAAACTTGACAGGTGTTATCTATCAACAAAGGTTACTGCTGGTCTTCCCAGGGCTTGATCATTATCTCAAATTATCTCAGGGACCCTAATTTGCCCACATTCAGCAGGAAGCAGTCCAGAGAAAACAATGTCCACATTCCCAAAAACTGGGTTGTAGAAGGTGTTTGGTCATTTTGTGGGTCCTGAATGTTTGTTATAATTTAGGGGAATATGGGATTTAAAAAAACGACTATTAATCATAGATATTTTGTGTTGGCATGGATTTTGGCATACAGATAGGGAGTCAGAGTCAATTTTGTTACACTGTATATATGTTTTTACTCTTGTTTTAAGGACTTTTGTATATTGATACAAATTTATGGTCAGTCTTGTGAAAACACACTGCATATATGCTTCTACTCTTGCTTAAAGGATTTTTGCATATTAATACCAATTTAAGGCTATTTTTGTTATAACATATTATATATGTGTTTCTGCTCTTGTTTAAGGTATTGTACCTAGGCAGTTCATTTGAAAATGTAAGGTAAAGTTCTAGTTTTTGAAAGCTATTATTATGAACTATATAAGATAAGGAAACATAAGGAAAACATAGGTTAGTGGTTAGTCATTTATAACAACCAAAATTGTAGACATGCTAGGTATGCTTTCCAGATCATATAGAGATATATTTTAGATAGATGGTCTTCAAGCCTCCCAAAGACCTACAGAATATGACATTTCACATGTTTTGTGAATTTAGGGCTTTTCGTAGCAATGAGACACATCCGCTCTGGCAGCACAAATTTCCTTTGGTGGAACCCACAAAGACACACGGTAATGACTGCTGACATTTGGAAGGTAACCCACCAGAGATTTACACATCTTACGGAGTTTAAATTCAAATAGGAACAACCCATTAAATATGCTGTCTCTTGATTAGTTCGCCGTCTCTAACTCTCTTGTGTGGTGACATGCTCCCCTGCTAACTCAGCTTTGGGACCAGTGTATTCCTCACACATCGGGACAACCTTCCTGTGCTCTGTTAACAGGACGACTGCTTCCTACACTATATTCTCTGGCTTACAAAATAAGCTCTCATAATCTAGTCTTTCCCCCATTTTATGATGAGAAACTTTGAAGCTGATTGTCTAGCTATAGCCTGACTGATAGGGCAAAATGGCCAGACGGGATGTCCTTGTGGAGAGATCACAGGAGGAACTTCCACAGAGCAGAAACAGATATCTGGCCTTGTTAGATATAAGTCCTTCAAATATTTGTGACAGTTAGACAGTATTGCAGGTGTCTGTCCTTGTTATAGTCCTTCAAGCGATCAATAGCACCTGTGTCTCCTTCATTAACACCTCCCTGATCTGATTCAAAACAGCAATAATTAGCACTTTGTACCAGCTTATGATGTACTAACTGTTTTTGTTTCAGTCCTGAGATTCCGGTGATTTAAAAAAAAGACTGTTTATTAACTAACCATGCCCAGATATTATTAATCACATTTAAGAAATTTAACATAATGCATGTGTTCTTTGCCTTTTCCTTACATCTCTGGATGGTTTAGTTTTCTCCCTTCTGTAACCTGTAGTGGCCCCTTTAAGAGAAGACCAGAGCCTCCCCACAGCTGCAGTTGTGGTTAGCTACAAACTAACTGATAAGTTTGGCTGTGTATCTTCAAAGAATGCCTATGTCCCCGAGAATCTTCTTTGTAGTTTTTTTATTACTAACAAATTGCTAATGAATAATTTATAAATGCTTGGAAATTTGTAACAGCAGAGAAATAAAGAGCACAGGAATAGAAGGACCATGTGAAAGAAGGATTTTTTTCTTATAGCCAGCAGACCTAAGTCCCTATGCTTATAGCCAGCAGACCTAAGTCCCTATGCTTATAGCCAGCAGACCTAAGTCCCTATGCTTATAGCCAGCAGACCTAAGTCCCTATGCTTATTGTGACGTCTCTTCTTGATCTCTGAGTGAAAACTTTAAAGGCAGGCCCTAGAAAGTTTTCTTTATTACTTCAGAGATGATGGGCATCGATGAAACTCCTAATGGAGTTTGCTTTCAATGTGGCAAGGCCATTTGGGAAAGAAGCTGCTAGTGCCTGGACGGCTTGACAGTATGTTGTATAAACTGAACATGCAGGATCCACAGGAAAGTGATCACTGAACTTTGCCAAAACAAGGTGGGTTGGTACTTCAGGGTTCCTGCTTTCCTGAAGAAATTGCCAGACAGAAAGCAGGAAACAGGAAATGACTGACAAAAGCCATACAAATGGGACAATCTTTCAAATTTCCTGCTTCACTGAAAAGTCTGCTAGTTACTCTTGGCCTCTAGGGTGAGATGGATGTCTCAGTGTTGCAGAGAAACTTTGGGTGATTGTCCAGGCAGTCAGAGGTCTCTGTCATTTCTAGAATTTTTGGAAGTCAATCATTTTGCAATGCACTTTTTTGTTCATTTAAGAAATGTTATTGTAGTGATAGTTCATTTGTATTTTAATAGCCAAAGCTTGCTTGAAGATCAGAGAGTAAAACAGTCGTACTGATCAGCCTTACAGACCAGGCAGTGTTGACACACAATTTTAATCCCAGTAACCACACTAGTTTGCCATAGAAACAGGGCACTAGTGGTACATGCCTTTGATCCCAGCCCTAGAGAGGAATATAAAATGGGAGGAGACAGCTCTCAGACACAGTCTTATTCTGAGATTCCTGAAAGCAGATGAGGTAGAGATAAGAGCCAGTGACTGACGGTTTTGCTTTTCTGACCTTCATGTTGAACCCCAATATATGTTTCTGGGTTTTTATTAATTGTGCTATATATTATATCCTTCTGGTACCTTTGATGGAGTTGAAGACTATATAGTTATATTTGCAGTTTTTCTCAGATATGATAAGAAGTAAGTTAGGTATAAAATTTTGGATTTACTAATATGGGATAGATTATGGAGTATTTTCTTTAAATTTACCAGACACAAATGAATTGGAATTCAGTACACTGTGAATGTAATCTTTATTTGATAATTGTTCTTATTGCATTCAGTCTTACTATGTTAAAGTTATTCTTGTTTAGGAAGGAAAAAGAGAATGTTGGGAATATTATTTTAAGGTATGTGCTTTGGTTTATGCTGCATTTATTTAACTCTGAAACTGTTTCTTTGCCTGTCTAAAACACCTGATGTTCATAATAAAGAACTGATTGGCCAATAGCAAGGCAGGAGCAAATATAGGCGCAGCTGGCAGGCAGAGAGGATAAACAAAGGAGAACTCTGGAAGGGGGAAAGGAGCAAACAATGAGAGAACTAGGGGAGGAGGACGTCAGGGACCAGCCATTCAGCCAGCCTCAGAGTAACAGTGAGAGTCAGAAGTAAGAAGAAAGTCCAGAGGCAAAAAGTAGTTGGGATAATTTAAATTAAAAGGGCTAAGAAACAAGTCAAGCTAAGACCCCACATTAATAAGTAAGAATAATTCCCTGTGTGTAACTTATTTGGGAGCTAGGTGGTGGTCCCCCCCCCCCCAAGAGTAAAAAAGCCTAAAAGAGTAAAATAAAAACAACAACAGTTCTCTGGTAGTCCAGGCTGGGCTCCAACTTGCTCTGTAGCTGAAGCAGTCTCTGAACTCTGGATCCTTCTGTTTCCCACTCTGGAGTGCTGGGATTACACACGTGCCCACCACAAGTGGCTCTACTGTGCTTTCTTTTTTTTGTTTTGTTTTGTTTTTGTTTTTGTTTTTCGAGACAGGGTTTCTCTGTGGCTTTGGAGCCTGTCCTGGAACTAGCTCTGCAG
>NW_004949096.1:28858905-28859813 GCF_000317375.1 Microtus ochrogaster
TATAGTGCAGTGATTGTGGTTTTTATCCCCTCCTTAGATGGGAAATTCAAGAAATAGGATGTAAGATAGGTGTGGTGGTGCATGCTTACTTCTCTGTAATCCTAGCATTTGGTAGGCTGAGGCAGGAGGATTGCTGCTACTTCAAATACAGCTTGGGAAATATAAGTCTGCCCTTTAAAAAGCTAAATACTAGCACCATTAATACTACTAATATAATAAATAATAATGATAATTTCCTTTTCTTTTTGTTTGTTTGATCAGATCTTACTAGTAGCTCTGGCCGTTTTGGAACTTCCTGTATAGACTAGGCTGGTCTTGAGCTCATCTCAGATGGCCAGAGATCCTTCGGAATCTGTCTCCCTAGTGCTGGGATTAAAGGTGTGTGTCACCACACCCAGTGGATGATAACTTTGATTAGCTACTGGTCACTCCTAAAATCTTAGTCAGCCTGACTAGACGATAGATTGCTCCCCATTTCCGCTGAAGATGATGCGTGAAGGAGTGTGCAACCAAGTGTAGAAGCCACGTGCACACCCATAGCAGCTAATCCGCAAACATCATCAGGGTGCTCTCAATCGCTGCTTAGATATTTTTCAGCCCTGAAAGTATTTTATGGGGGTTGCTATGTTCCCCAAGTTTTGACCTTGTACTCACGATGCTCCTTTTCTTAGCCACCCGTGTTTATAGATGTGTGCCCCTGTGCTTCTAAGTGAATATTCACATCTGTACCAGCACATGGATCCTGGGCTCTGTAGAACGTAGACTTTGCCGGGCGGTGGCGCACACCTTTAATCCCAGCACTCGGGAGTCAGAGGCAGGCGGATCTCTGTGAGTTTGAGACCAGCCTGGTCTACAAGAACTAGTTCCAGGACAGGCTCCAAAAACCACAGAGAAACCCTGTCTCGAAA
>NW_004949096.1:28859922-28868361 GCF_000317375.1 Microtus ochrogaster
TTTATATGAAGAACATCTTCACCTGTCCCCCAGCCTTCTAGGGCAGATAGTCTAGGTCCATATTTTGTAAATGAGAAAACCAAGCAGGGATTGGCCGAAGACTTTCTCCCTAGAACCTCAGAGTGATGACCTTACACACTGCAATATAGTCTCTCTCCAAAACCATAGTGGGTACCAGAGCATGCCTGGATCAAGCCTTGTCTGAAGGAAATACAGCCCTGAGTTTTTATCTGGGGTTAACTCTTCCCTGGTAATTTTAATTCCAGGAAGTGCTCCCGTACCGTTCTCCAGAACAGCACTCAAGGGCAGTGTCGCAGGAGAGGGGACGGGTGCCCACTAAGTGAAGTGTCCACCCTGAAGTGGTGGACAGGTGGCACAGAGTATGGTGTGAGGCAGGCATGACACACACAGCACTAATTACCACGGGCGGGCCCATGTGCTTGCCTCATGAAGTGGTGATTCGTGCTGATGCCAGGTGGCAGGAGACTTTCCTGCCCAGTGCTGCTCAGACCCAAACAGAAAAGATCACTGGTCTTTCCTTCATCCTGGCGCGACTGAAAAGGACAAGCTCCAATCTTGGCAAAGGATAAGATTCCACCAGCCAAACCAGCCAAGCTCTTGACAGACACTGTCTACCATGTGTTCTACCAAGAGTCAGAGCAGTGAAGTGGGCCTGGCTCCCACCTCTGGGGCCTCTGCCTGGGGCAGGGTCATTCTCCAGTCCATGTTGGTGTTTCAGAATCCCAAGTGCTACCCTGCAGGTCATGGAGAGCTGGAGAGTTGTTTAATCCAGAAAACCTCAGGAATTTCAAGGAAAAGAGCCATGGAAAAGCTTCGAGCAAACATTCCTCAGCCATTACTTTGGTTTGGAAGTTGTAAAGCAGGCATGTGAGCTTCAGCTTATGAAATAAGAGTGTGTCTCAAGAGCGTCCGTGTGCCTGGGCCGGCCTTCCTCCGATACTCTGCTATGAACAAGAGTCACACCAATCCAGAAGAATTCAAGTAAATTCCAGTCTGTCACTCGACTCAAGCCTGGAAAATAACATCAATTTGGATGTGGAAAAAGAAAAATGCATTTGTTTGTTTGGGATTAATTAGGATTGCAAACTAGAAAAACAGATCCAAGCAATCTTAAAAACAGAAAAAAAAAATGGGCTGGTGGGATGTCTCAGTAAGTAAAGGTGCTGGCCACCAGGCCTGAAGACCTGAACTCAATTCCTGGAACACATATGGTGAGCTAAGAGAACCGCGTCCCACAAGCCGACCCCTGACTTCCACATTTGCAGCTGGGCATGTAATCCCAGCACTCCGGAGGCTCAGGCAAGAGATGATGAAGGCAAAGTTAAAAAACCTTGTCTTAAGAAAAAAAAAAATGCTGTATTTGAAAGCAAATACATGAAGAAGTAGGGATGGAGAGTGATGGGAAAGAGTGGCATGCTGTTTTTATGGCCCTGAGACCCTGAGATGCTCCCAGGAACCCCCTGAAGTGTTTCAGGAGCTGAAGAAAACAAGATAGCAGAGGTTCGGGGATGCAGGGAGAGCAGGTCAGGTCACCTGGTGCCAGACATGGGGAGAGGAATATGGCAAGAAGCAGATCTGGCCATCAGCATTGTAGAAAGTGGGTCCGGTGTGCAGCCCAGGTGAAGACCAAAGGCTAGAGGGCCACAAAGACAGACAAGCCCAGCCAATCAGCAGAATCGGTCGCAATAGAAACCAACCATCCTCTCGGTGCCCTCTCTCCTCTCATGGGAGCCAGAGTCCAGCCTGACTCTGAAGACAGAATAAAGACTCTGGCTGCGCACTCCATGAACCATAAATATGAACAACTATAATAGTCCAATAAACAGGTCAGTGGCAATGGCAGGCAAGCAGTGATGACAATGGCCACAGCAAGACCTTCCAAATAAACCCCCCATCACTGAAGCCAACAGGTGCCTGAGTGGTGGCCAGAGACAGGCAGTAATAGCGAGAAGGGAGCAGGGAGAACCAGGCTGCTTTACTGTGTGTCAGTCCAAACTGATCCCATAGCTCCTGGCTTCCACATCGGCTGGAGGCTTGAGCCCCAGGACACGCTAGACAGGGAATGCAGATGTGGCTTTGACTGTCGTAGGCAGGAGACAGAACTAGGGCCTTTTCCCCAAAGTTAAGGCAGGTGACATTCCCAGAAAGGCATCTCAACCAAATGAGGAATCGTGAGCTGTGCATTTGGTCTGAGAGCACACATATGTGCTTGTGTGTACACCTCAAGCGGCTTGGCACTGGAGCACAGCTAGTTGAGGAAGATGAGGCCAAGGAGGCAAATCAGAGGAAGACAGCCTGGCCAGGATGGATCTCCTCTTTACAGTTTGGAAAGCTGCTCATTCTAGAGAAGTTTCAATGTCTAGAAGGTCCCAAGTGGATCAGGAGAAACACGAAAGAGAAGGAGGCACCCAGGTAGGTCATCAGATGCAGGGATCCAGGCTAGGTCCACCCCATCCCATCTGCCCATGCCCTGTGAAGGAACAAGTACTCACTGGCCTACCATACATAGGAACATATACCCACATATACATATATGTACAAGTACTCACTGGCCTACCATACATAGGAACATATACCCACATATACATATATGAACAAGTACTCACTGGCCTACCATACATAGGAACATATACCCACATATACATATATGCAGCTGTCCCATTCCACTCACTCAGCCCAATTAATAGACGACCTCCGTAGACACACCCACTTGGCTCCTGAGAATGTGAAGACTGTATCTGCACAAAGTGACAGCTGTGTATATAAACGAGAAAATGTAGTTTGGGTTCAAGGGGTAAAGTGCTGTGCACACCCATCAGGATGGGCCATCTGGTCACAAACTCCATGAGCCTTAGCAGGGAAGCCTAGTGACCTCTGAGGAGGGACAGAGAGGCCAGAATGCAGGGAAGAATTAGTAGAACATGGACTCAGTGACACAGACTGCCAGTCCATATAGCTTCTGCTTATTCTTTTTAATTTTTTTATTTTCCGAAACAGGATTTCTCTGTAGCTTTGGGGCCTGTCCTGGAACTAGCTCTTGTAGACCAGGCTGGCCTTGAACTTACAGAGATCCACCTGCCTCTGCCTCCTGAGTGCTAGGACTAATATCCAGTCTCAGTAAAAAGAGGACAGCTGATTCTCGGCCCACAGCTCTCTCTGTGGTGAAGCTCTAAGAGCCAGGGTTTACAGAGATCCTTCTGTGGAGGGGATGGGCCCTCGGATGAGGCTCATGCCTAGTTCTCACTACACTTATATTACCCCATATAATGTGAAATCTGCTCTCTCCTGCCCAGTGTCTCCAAGCACTCCTGGAGAGATAGGTTGTCATATCTTCTCTAGGGAATGAGAAGGTTCTTTTCCAAGTTCACCGGCAAGCCTGGGAAACCTCGGGGAAGGAAACGTCTTCTCTCTTCCCTCAGCAAGCCCTGGCCTAGGGCCTCCATCACATCTCGACCACAGTCCTCTTACTCCCACCAGGTTGGCCCCCAACATTTCCCCCCGCCTGCCGCCGATCCAAGGCCAGCTGGAGGGCACGTTTTATGGTCTCCTTGTTGTTCATGACATTGTATCGACTCAGCTCCACCAACCGATCAAACTCCTTGGGCTCATAGGTAAAGTCCATCATTCCATAGGGGGTATCTGGCCCATTGATGACAAAGTCCCCAAAGGCCTTCTCTTCAGCTATTTGTCGCTCTTTATCTGGGGGTGAGAAGCAAGGCTAGGCTAAAGTACTCTATGAAACTGGCTGGGAGCTGATGGTCCCAGACACTCCCCTGCCCGGGATTTCTGGCTTGCTCTCTGGAAGAGAGCATCTTAACTCTTGGACCCATTAGAAAGAGATGGTTCAGAGAGAACATGTCTAGGCAACGGAGGCCACAGTGGTTAGCCCAGGCCTTCCAGAAGGCTAGTGTTCCATCCTCCCCCACTGGTTGGAGCAGGCTTGGGACTTCCCCTTACCTGGGGCCAGATGTGTGCGGAAGGTCCTGTTGACAAGGGGGAAATGCAGCACAATGGGTGAGCGGGGGTCCTCGGCCTTCGTGAACAGATAGCACTCACGGGGATTCTCCAAGTCCTCGGGTTCCACCTCAATCCGGGGGAAGGGGATTCCTCGGTCCAGGCAGTACTTCTCTGTCATCTGCAAGCCCTGGGCAAAGAGGCAAGCTTCTGACCTGGACTCAGGCTTCAGCTAGCTCTGTCTCTGAATGACCGAGTGGCTTTCTGAGCCACCTCTCTATTTGCCGAATAAAGTTGGAAATAAGTGTCTAGAGGGAGCGTAGTGAATTAGCAATCATTAGCAAAGGCCAGCTGTCAAGCTAGTCCCTCTAGACCTCTTACGTCATCCTTCCTCCCCTTAGTATGGCTGTTCCTTCGCCAGTCCCTCCTCTCTTCCCTGTTAAGGGGCTGAGAGCAAGGGTGTGTTGGAGGGGTTTTTATCTGCTCTCCTGTCCTAGGCAGTCATTGGATTAGGAGGATAAAGAGGAAGTCAAAGAGAGACCGCCAACCCCACATGTGATTGATGACGTCCATCTACTGCCCTAGCGATTCTGAGGCACGCTTTGCAGATGTCCCCTTAGAGGATGTTCACGGCCAGTGTTACCATAGTAACAAAGGACAGCAACCCCAGACCCATGTGAAGCAGGAAAAAATCCTAACATAATTAGACAGGTTCTAGGAGACAGCTGAGACCCTCTTTACACAGAATCCCAGAATCCACCAGCTGGGAGACCTGGACTGTCGACAATGTTTAAAAGACACCTACCACCAGAGATAACACCCAAACACCCAGTCTCAGGACAGATTTTTCTCCCTTCTCCCCCTCTACTCAGTTTAGGAGACCCCTACTTCCCCTTCCCTCCATACCTGAAAGGGGGCTTCCAAGGGATAGTCAAAGGACACGATGAGGTCCACGGCCCGCCGGGGCTGCAGGATCAGCGGGAACGGTGAGTTGATGGCAAAGCCTCCGTCCACTAGGCACAGGCTATCCCTCATGGGTGTGAGCTTGTTGGGGCAAGCGTCAGGATGTCTGTCTGTAAGGTGCACCAGGATAGATGCAGTCATTCTTGCTGACGACCCTCTTCTCTTTGCATTAGCAGTCGGTCCCTAGAATTCTCCGGCCTCCCAATGGCCAGGCAGTCCCTTGCTCTAGCCTGCCTACCCTGCTTTCTGGAGCAACCAGAAAAGCTTTCCCCATCAGCACCAGAGGGCCATGACTTCACTTCCTCCAACACCCAGAGAAAAGCCAGTGCTGGCCCAGGTGAGCCAGACGTATATGCCAGAAGAATCTGCTTACAGTTCCCTCCTTCCGCAGTACCGCGCGCGCGTACCTTTCCGGGCCATGAACTCAACGCTAGTCACATAGTCCTTGTGCAGGAAGAGACCTCGGGTAAAGTTAAAGCTCCGGGCACAGGTCAAGCGGGAGGTGAATAAGTTCAACATAGCCTGAGAGAAGGGACCCTGTGGGGTGATGGCCATGGTAGGCAGTCGTGTGGGGTCCTGAAACTGCGACTTTGGGCAGTCATCTAGAGAGGGGGCAGTGAAATGCAGTGAGAAGTGAGACCATCCTTTGTCCATCTCCCTCATCCTTCATCCCTCTGCCCGGGCTCTGGCAAGTGGGAAGCGGTAGCAGCTGGACAGGGCCCTCTGCTTTCACCTGTGACGTTAACGCGCTCTTTGTACCAGTCCAGGAAACCCAGGCCTGAGCCTCCCATCTTCAGGGAGATCTCATTCAGGCTGGCTGCAAAAGCACTGCCCCACATGCCTACAGAGACAAACAGGGCCCCGAATCACAAACGGGCCCTAACCCTGCCCATCTCCAGCATCCAAGCCTAGACTCACCCTGTAGGTAACAGATGCGGGGTTCTGGCCAGCGCCGCAGCAGCCGACCCATGAAGAACTCAGAGCCGAAGAGTTCGGTGGGTATGTAAGCCCCATACTTGTGGAAACCGACCTCATAGGGGGTGAACTCACACCACTCTGGGGAAACAAAGTAACCAGGGTCCTCATGACTGAGCAGGAACCTTGACTTTCCCGAAAACCAGAGGAAGCAACTCCACCATTTGCCAAGGTCCCAGCTTGGGAGCACCTCCCACTTAGATCTAATAGCTCCACCCTCCTACCGCCCTCTTCCTGCCTTCTTCCTTTGGGCCCACACCCAGGCACCTGCAGAGTCTTCGCCACTGAAGTGTGTGTGGACATTGATGCTGGCATAGATGGGGTAAGGGTTCTGACCCTGGCTCACTATTTCTTGCTGGTCTGACAGCGTGGCGGGGTTTTCCTGGGCAAGAGAGAAATCAGACAGCTTGGCTTTGCAGGGAGTCCCCATTCTTTATCCCCAGGGCTTGATGTCAGTTCAGTACGCTGATGGTGTACCCACCGGGGGTATGTTGTGTTGTCAAGGCCAGGCTGTAGCTCTAGGTTGTAGCAGAGCTCAGAGACCTGTGGGGTTTCCATAACCCCAGTGCCTCTGGGAACACACTCTCCTTTGCCATTCCAGAAAGCATATCAGAACACAGAGAGCTAGACTGAAGGTTTTAGGGGATCATTGAAAAGTCAGTCTAATTTCTTTACAAAGGAAATCACTAGGAGACGTAACTTAATAAAAATGAGCTGTCCCAGGTGAAACACACTCAGCCAATAGCCACACAAGTGGCTCAGCTACCCTGAATCTTGTCTCAGACGGACAGGGCCTGCAGTTCTAGGAACAACCGCCTGGTGGCGCGGGCCAGGGCTGTTTTTGCAGAGGCAGGCAGAAACCATTTTCAAACCGTGCTTTTACTGGACTCTGCTCCAGGAGTGAGAAAGAAGGTAGAAAGAAAGTGTGGAAAGGGAGCTGGGATGGGGCAAATGTAGCCATTTCCTGTTCTCTTACCCCCTGGTTCAGGAAATACTCGATAACGAGGCCCCACAAGTCAGTGAGGGACATGGTCTGGCCTCTGCTCTTCCAGATCTCCTTTTCCCGGATGTAGTATCGCAGCTGCTCTGGGAACATCAACCCTATCTTACTGCTGCAGACTCGAGCCGCGGCACGGTCAATGGGGCCCTGCAAAGGCTCCTGGGACCAGGAAGGGTTCTTGTAGAGCGTAGAGATGCACCTGTCGGTGGAAGGGATGCTGAGAGTTAGAGGAAGCTCCTTCTTGTCACACACATCTGCAGTCCTGCACCCCCACTCAGGCTCGTCCCTGGGACCCAGCCTCCTCTCACTCATCCTAACCTCCTTGAAGGTAGGCTCCCAGCCCCTTATCAGAGACTCCACCCCTTCTCCTGGACCTTCTTACCCACCCAGAGCTCACTTTTGCTCTGTGTTCTAGCCTACCTCACTTACCAGGTAGACCCAGAAACCCCGCTTAGGTAGGTCACAGCATCTAGCAGGCCAAGCTCCTGCAGCCCCGCCAGGCTGCCGTACAGGGACGTCATGGCTCTGGTTCCACCCCCGGAGCCTAACACGGCGATCACAGGCACCTGAATGCAGCAATAATTCGATAGCAACATCACTGGGCTTGACATATTTGCTGCTTATCCACAGCAGGCACCTTCCACATATCAGCCCACTGAATTCTCCCAGAAACCCAGTGAGCCTCCCATTTTACAGATGACAAAACTGATGATGTGCCCAAGGGCATACAGTATGGAATGGCTGTCAAACCCAAAAGTGAGAGCCCACAGATGGCTTGTCTTTTTAAAAAGTCTGTGTTGCCGGGCGGTGGTGGTGCACGCCTTTAATCCCAGCACTCGGGAGGCAGAGGCAGGCGGATCTCTGTGAGTTCGAGACCAGCCTGGTCTACAGAGCTAGTTCCAGGACAGGCTCCAAAACCACAGAGAAACCCTGTCTCGAAAAACCAAAAAAAAAAAAAAAAAAAAAAAAAAAAAAAAAAAAAAAAAAAAGGTCTGTGTGTTGTGTGTGTGTGGTGTATGTGAGTGTACATGGCTCTAAGCATGTGTACATACTAACAGATGCGCCTATGGAGGCCTGGGGATGATACTGGGTGTCATTTCCAGTTGTTCTCCACTTCATTGTTGAGACATTGTCTTTCACTGAACCCG
Source organism: Microtus ochrogaster (assembly GCF_000317375.1). Classification (NCBI taxonomy): domain Eukaryota; kingdom Metazoa; phylum Chordata; class Mammalia; order Rodentia; family Cricetidae; genus Microtus; species Microtus ochrogaster. The sequence continues at coordinate 28,867,984 of NW_004949096.1, forward strand.
TGGATTCAGCTAGACTCACCTATCTCCAAGCACCTGCCTGGAACCATTGCCCGGCCCCAGGCTGGGGTTACAGACGTGTGGCACCATGCCTTGCTTTCATAGGTGCTAGGAATCTGAACTCAGACAAGCACTTTACTGACTGAGCCTTCTCCTCAGCCTGTTGTCTTGTTGTTTTATTTTGTTTTCTGATCTGGTCTCATGAAGCCCAGGCTGCCCTCAGACTCATCATGAAGCCAAAGATGGTCTTGATCGTCCTGTTCCCGCCTCGTTGGTGCTGGCATTACAGGCATGCACCACCATGTGGGTCTCAGAGGCAGCTCTTAGCCATTATTTCAGAAGGGCATCTATCAACAGGTGTATTTGATTCACCAAATCTAG
>NW_004949096.1:28869042-28888381 GCF_000317375.1 Microtus ochrogaster
AAAAAAAAAACCACAGAGAAACTCTGTCTCGAAAAAAAACAAAACAAAACAACAACAACAACAACAACAACAAAAAAAGAATTAAATATGAGGCTAGGCCTTAGCTATAGTAAATACTTATCTCATTAAAACAACAAAAGCTTTGAGGAGGTAGGTATGGTGGCACACACCTTTAATCATTACACTCTGGAGGCAGAGGCATTTGGTTCTCTGCAGAGTTTGAGGCTAACCTGGTCTACATAGCAAGTTTGAGGTCAGCCAGGACTACATAGTGAGATTCTGTCCTAAAATGAAGGTAGTGTAAGACAGCTCCTACTCCTGAGTGTGCCCATACACAGGCATGCACACAACACACACGTGCACATGCACACACATTCACACACATGTATACTACACTCACACAATCACATGCACACACAGCAACATATTCATACAGACACAATTCATACATGTATACACATATACACAAATATACTCACACAGACACACTCATACAGATACACACGTGCACATGCACACACATTCACACACATGTATACTACACTCATACAATCACATGCACACAGACACAAGCACACACACGCACATATACACAGAGGAACGGTCATACGACACCACAGCAAGAAGGCAGCTGTCTACCAGCCAGGAAAGAGACCCCATGAGAAAACGAATTTCCGTTGTTTAAACCACTCGGTCTGAAGTATTCTGTTGTGACAGCCCGAGCTGCTAAAGATCTCCACCCCCAGCCAAGACTGTAAGCCTTCATTCTGATCCCCAGCAGTTGACTGTGCCCATCAGCGAGGGGAACAAGCCCTCGTGCTCTCTTCATCCTCTGCTGCCTTTACTTCCGCTGAGCTTCCTGGCCGCTCTTATGCACACAAGACCCCTCAAGGGGACAGGCTGGATTGGCTAGAGCTCATCTTCCAGCCCATACCTGGTCACAGTGTGGAGCCTCACTCAATCCCATCACCCGCTGCAGGGCCTTGGATACAACATGCTTCCTCTTGTCCAGAAATTCCAGCTCCCCATCGCAGAGCTCAAAGCCAAGGCGCAGGTCTAAGTCCTCAGAGCTGATTCAGATGGGGAGAATGGAGTATGGAGGAGAACCTTGAGCCCAGTGCGTTTTCATAGGGACAGAGCCACACCCTGGGGACTCCCCGCTAATACCAGAGAGGTGGTCCCCATGGCCTGACCGAAGTGGGCAGGAAAGCAGAACCCACTGGGGTATTTCCCACTTCTAGTCAAGCCCCAAGGCCTTCCACCAGCAACCCCAGCTCACCTCATTTCCGCCTTCAGACTCAAAGCCACCTCCTGGCCCTGAAAGAAACAGCAGTGCCTTCATCCCTGAGGTGAGGTCAGACCCCCACCTTTGACCTTTGGTGCTCAGGTAACTGGCCAGCGTGGGCCCCAGACCTCTCTGGGTGACCACAGGGCAGGCAGGGGCCCCCAGAGCCAGACTAAACTTTACCTCCAGAACCACAGAGTGCTGTTTCTCCTGGCTGAGAGGCAGAGAGGAGAGCAAGATGTCTGCCTTTCTCAGCTTGCTGGTCTGAGCCTCCAGCTCGTCGTTTGGGTCACTCTGTGGAGAAGATGCCAAGGAACAATGGCGGGGGAGGGGGGCATGGAAGACTTGCTCCCAGCAGTCTGGAGTCTTCTCGTACACGGACGCATTCCGCCGTTCTTCCCTTTGCCGCTGCTCGCTTACCTGGAGAACCAGGAGCTTTTCCTCCAGCTCTACGTGCAGTTTGGGGTTCAGCACTGGATTCACGTGGAAGGTAAAGGTAGGTGGCAGATCTGGCTCCCTGGTCTGCTGGAGAGGCACTAGCTGTGGCTTCTCATAGGCCCCAGGCACTGCCAGCTGGATCTGCCTTGAGCCTGAGGGCAGAGATGCAGTGAAGAGCCAAAGTGGGTGGGTGCAAATGTGTGTCAGGACGGTGGCACTGCAGGTGACAATAATTCCTCCTCTTCCCCAGACTCCTAGCTCTCGTCTCCCTGCTCACTTCAGTACCCTGACCACAGGGAAAGATCCATGGAGAGCTCCTGGGTTCTACAATCAATCAGCCCTGGTGCAGTGTGGGAAACACACAAATACTAGGGGAGAAGGGAAGGGGGGCAGCCCATAGACTATGGGGCTGGTGATTTTGAAATTTTTATTTTAATTGCCTAACATGTAACCAATTACATACATATCCATTCATTATTGCATTTAGTACCCCAACTGTTAATATTCCCGATCTCTTGACTCCATCCGTGCATTGTGTTCCTTGCTTTTAGAGAGATTTGTGGTCAAAGAGAACACAGAAATATGCTGTAAATTATCTCCCAAAAGTCAAAGACCTTGGAAAAGTATAGGGACTCAGAAGAGGAGGTAGAAGGCAGACTGGCATTCCGGGTACAGAGAATTACATATTACAGAAGCAGAGGGGTCAGAGGTCTGTTCAAGCTAGGGGAGACCCAGGCAGTGGGGGGAAGCAAAGAACAGTGGGAAGACCTCTTCCTGCCCTGTTTCCTAGCCGCTATAAGAGGTGGTGGTAGATGCCAGAGAGGAACTCCCAGGCCTGACATCCCAGCCAAGGCATACACTGCTATGCAGAAGAGTCTGGGTCCCAAACATACCACAGAAGCAACAATGACTCAAAGGGTTGGAGGACAGCAAAGGTCCAGACAGAATCACACCCTTGCACAAGATGAAGCCAGTCTTGGCAGCTCTGAGGTAGGAGAGACACCGGGAAAGATGCTTTTCCGCTCCCACCAAGGTTCATAGCCCGAGATGGAGGCAGACTAAGATACGCCATTGACTGCAGAAATGCCAGATCTCATGGTGAAGGCAAAGGCCTTGGAGTGTGTCAGACCTTTTTGGTCCTGGCTCTCTGTGTACTGGCCGTGTGATAGGAAGAGGTTATCAGGCTGCACCTGCTCTGCGTGGCTGCAGTGAGGGAATATGGCCAGCATAATGCCAGACCCTCCATGTCACCATGGCAGCACTCATTTCACAGGCTTGCCTCTCCATGTGGGAAGGGACATCTTCTTATCACTCCACCAGGCCCCACCCCCCACATCTGGATTCTGCTCCTCTGTGCCAGACTGCATTAATAACCCCAATCCTGTACTTCCCCCGTATTCTCTCTTTGCCATGCTGTTAGGGGTGTGTGTGTCTTCTCAGCTCTTTTTTCCTAGGAGGAATGAGATGGGTCAAGAGATGCATTTTAAGCAGTGTATTTATCAGAGCAAGCACTCCAGCAGGGAGATGGCAGAGGCTGCCACAAAGCAGGAAGATGCACTTTGAGTTCTGTGTTGCTGGTTTTAAGTTTTAAAACTTAAGTAAGTTTAAGATTTTAAATATTCTATGAATATTTTTGTGGGGTGTCATATTCAAAGGGTAATATGATCTTCCTCCCCGCCCCAATCAGAGTGGACTGGGTGGATAGAGGGGACATTCTTCCTTCCCCGTGGTCCTTTAGGAAAGTCTAAAGGAGGCAAAATAATGATGGAACTAGTTTTTAGAGGATGCTGACCCTTTCCACATGTGTTGGGGAATGCCCCTGTGCCTTAGTTTTTGAAATAATAAATCTGTAGCCTCAAGGGTATTTAACTATGAAGGAGTGTTCTGACTGACAAGAGGCATGGCCACCATGACACAGCCGTAGGTTTCTTAGTTAGCTCAGATCTCTTTCTTGAATTGCTCAAGGTCCCATGATGTCATGACTTTTGATTAGGACATTTTGTCATTTTCATTAAGGTTTTGTGTGTGACATGCTCACATGTGTGTGACTATGCATGCCTGTGCACACATGAGGAGGGCAGAGGATGTTGGTATCCTGCTCTGTCGTGCTCCACTTTATTCCCTGGAGACAATGTCTCTCCTTGAGCCTGGAGCTGGGCTGGCAGCCAACAAGCTCGAGCGATCCTCCTGTCTCTGACCTCCCTAGCACTGGGGGTCATCCCCAGGTTTTGAAGTGGATACAAGGGATTTGAACTTAGGTCTTCAAGTTTGTGTAGGAAGTACTTTTACCCACTGAACCTTCTCCTTAGTCTCATTTTGTTATTTTTTAAAATTATTTATTTGTTTTTATTTTATTTGCATTGGTGTTCTGCTTACATGTATGTCTGTGTGAGAGTGTCAGATGTTGGAGTTACAGACAGTCGCCATGTGGCTGTTGGGAACTGAACACAGGTCCCCTGGGAGAGCAGTAGGTGCTCTAACACTGAGCCATCTCTCCAGCCCCCTCCTTTTGTTATTTTTAAAACTGAGGTTTTTAAATTGAAGACTGAGGCCTTGGTTTTACACAAGACTGGCAGACTAAACAAATCGGAAACAAGATTTATGCTATCTTTTCGGGTTGCCTTCTTCCAACTTCTCAGATCTTCTATGCTAACAGACTGACTTCAGTTTCTCTTCTAAGGAGGCAGACGATACCCCTTGCCCTCTGACTTTGTTTGGTCACATGTGAGTGGCCAGGCTGTGACCAAAGGCTTCAGAAGCACTTGCTCAATTGAGTCTGCTCTCCTGCATCCCTGTCCAGGCTGATCAATTGTTCACAGAGGTGAGGGAGACCACTCTTAGCCAAGCCCCTGCTGCCCTCTCCCCACTTTAAGCATTATATATTGAGAGCCATCTCCTTCCCATCAGACGTAGCCCCCAGGAAGAAGGTAGGCTCCAAGAGTGAGGGACACGACTCACCGTACTCTCCAAGTGAGGCTGTCTTGTCTCCTTTGAGCGTGACCTGGATTTTCAGACAGGGCTGAGCCTGAGGAAAGCAGAAGCTTTAGGAGTCAGAGAACCCAAGGGTCTGTCCAAGATGGAGGAAGAGAGGAATATCCAGGGCAAGGAGCACAGCGGCTATCCAGGACATGGGCCTTAAGGGCAGGGGTCTTTTGTGACAATGCCCAAGGCTGTACCATGTTCCTCCCCTGGACTCTTAAGAAGTGGGCATTATGGTAGAAAAAGGAATTATGAAGCCCCACAGGCTTCTTTAGCAGTCTCAGCAGCCAGGGTCCCAGAGGAGCAGTGAGTCTGTGATGCCCACACAGGCTCAAGGTAGCTTCTTGTTCTTTGTTAGCACAGCTTCCTTTAGGGAAGGACTGGGTGTCTTCTAGAGACATGGGGCATCATGGACTCAGCCTGTCTCCTGCTCCCCAGTCCCACACCCATCTTCCCTACTCACCACCAGGACCCCATTGGTGATGACTTCAGAAACAGGCTTCTGACTGTAAAAGAGGAAGGGTTCACGGGCCATCACCCCCCTTACCATGACTGTTGAAACAATATGTTCTAAGCAGGCACAGGAGCCTGGGAAGCACGACAGAATTGTGGATAGGGAGATTTGTCACCCAACACGCAAGTAAGTTGCAAAACCAAGCTGTCCTCTCTGAAGCCAGGCCTCCAAGGCAAGTGAAGGGCTTGAGGCCTGGCACTTGGAATGAGTGGATAAATAACAGCTCTAATTGGACTCACCTCTTCTCCAGAGTAAATTCTACTTGCAGCTCTTGTGACTCCTACATGGGGGTGAGCAAGGTGTCAATTTTTTCAAAAACCTTCCAAAATCTTAGGGGTTGCCCCTGCCTCCCACCTTTGCTCAGCTCTCGGGCCTAGAAGGTGAGTCTGGTATGGTACCTCATAGACATAGGGGAGCAGTAGCATTTCCCCAGAGCTTTATCCATTCATAATAAGTGCTAGGCACTGTGCCAGACTCAGCAGTGACCAGGGTCAAGCCAAGATGGCTGCCCGTGGGTGACTCAGTGTGGGGTTCTCTCCTGGAGATTCACTTACTGCTCACCCAGGTGGACCTCACCTGCTGCTTCAGAGGGAAGTTTTTTGTGTGAGGTTTGCCTGGCTGGAGACTACTCAGGTCAAACCGAAGTATGGAGAGCTGGTCACTGTTCAGGATATCCTTGTCACCAAGGGTTAGCTCCAGGACATTCTGAGGACAGGACTGAAAGGTCAGTGTTGTGGAGGAACTCATTGGCCTCCATGCCCAGCCCCTTTCTGGCCTGTACCTTCACAGCACTGTAGACCTGATAACGGAAGGTCTCGTTCCACTCTGGGTCACTGCAGTTAGTCACTGTCCTTGTCTGAGAGGGGCTAGGAGAAGCTGTGGGCAGCCACAGTTGGACATAGCAGTCGGCTTTGGACACTGCAGGGGAGGGGGGAGAGGACTCTTATTGCTGAAAAGGTTTCCTGGAGGAGGCTGGGCTTGGAAACAAAGGAGCAGGGGCCTAAGAGGCTACCTGCCTGGGGCAGGTTTGGGAGCTTTGGTGTTCCCAGCTCTACCTTGGCCAGGTATACCTCCCACTCAACTGACGAGAAATCCTGCAGCAGCAGCCACAGTTCAAAGGGTCACGAAGCAGCACAGATCATTGAGTAACTCCTTGAAATTGCCTGATTCAGGCAGTAAAATTCTGTGCCCTGTGTGAACACCACCAAAGCTCCCTGAAAGCAGGCATTGATGTGTGGCAATGTGAGCCTAACACACCGTCACAGAGCCTCCTGGGTCAGGAGGAGGCTGCAGTCCACTCGACTCATCTCTCCGGTACCCCTGCCTGTCTGTGCACCCCACACCAGGGCAGCCTCCCTTGATAGTTAACACCAGCCCTTCACCCTACTCCAGGTGGGCATTTGTACGCGCGCGCACACACACACACACACACACACACACACACATGCAAACACACATGAACGCATGTGTACACACACACATGCCCTGAGAACAGCCTAGAGAAAAGAAGGAGGAAGTGAGGCTCACTCACACAGATCTGTTTGTTGGATGTTTCTGGCCCTCAGCACCTTCACCTGTAGGTCGTAATATGGGTGGGTTTCCCGCTGAAACAACAGAACCCAAGAAACTCGTTTCCAGGAAGCCAGGGACAGACAGCCTGATCTCCTCTCTCAAGTGTATTCTGGCTCCTTTTCTCCTCGACTCTGTCTTAACCACAGCACTTGCCTGGTCCAGGGTCACCGATGCTCCTGTGACAGGAGCTCTAGGAAGCGTTTGCAGAGCCCAGGGTGTTGAATGGTCAGGATTAGTGAGGAACCTGGATCTGCTCAACATTAAATGCCATTATGAGCAGTTAAGCTACTTAGGATTTATATGACCAAACTGCAGCTGCTCCCTCCACATGGCCCGAGAACTGGCAGAATGTATTTTAGAAGGTTAAACATTACAAGAGAAAGCCAGAACCTACCATGCCCATGGGCTTCTAGGCAAGGGCTGGAAGACCAAGACCAAGCAGAGGCAGGGAGGGAGTGGGAAGGTGAGGAGAAGTAGTCACCCAGTTTATACTGGTCTGACAAGTCGCTAGATTGAAGATTGGGTTCAAAAAATATAATACCAGATTGCAGTCTTCTGGGTACCAGTCTACCTCCCAGAACCCCAACAATCCCCAATCCCTTTTCTTCACAATGGGTTATATGACCGGACTAGCACATTTGGCGCAAACCAACCAAAGGCAACCGTCACAGGACTTGCCATGATTTTGGTTTGGAGATCACTTTCTAGGGCCAAGGCCTGGGTTCATCTCTCTGGTTTGAGCTTTTCCAGGTTGTCTGTGGTATGTTCCACCCTAAATCAAAACCCAGTGCAGTAGGACCGTCTCCCAGGACTCTGCCATCAACAGTTCCCAAGTGAGATGAGTACATTACCCAGCAATGGCTCCATTGGGTTCCCCTCTTTTCTCTCTTCTGCAGCAGCACTGCCCCGAGAAGGGGCAGTCCCTTGCCTACCAGCCACTTCGGCCAGAAGGTCCAGGGCATGGCCAGCAGCCCAGGTCCCAGCAGCACGCTTGCCTGCTTTCCAGAGTCACCCTCTCTGGCAGCACTCACTGAAGCTCAGGTCTGGCAAGAGGCACAGGAGTGGGGAGGGTGGAGCAACTACTCTGCCCAGGACTAGGGCTGGGTGGCCACTGGGGCTGGAGGTGGGGTTTGAAGTGCTCCAGGAAGTGAGTGCAGCCGGCTTTCCAAGAGATTCTTGGGGTCCTGCTTAGCACTCCGGTCCCCAGCTCAGGCCCTGCTTAACTGAGCTAGTTGTGAAAAGCAGACATCAAGGGCCTCACCCCACCCCTTGCCATGGTCCTGTCTAGTGCATAGGGCAAGAACTCAGACATTCCCATTTCCAACTAATCTGCATTAGATAGAATCAGGGCTCTTAATGGCATTTAATGTTGAATCAGGGCTACTCTCCTCTAGCTGCCAGAAATCTCCACACCGTCCCTCCTTCAAGTCCCAATTTCCCCACAGCTCTTAAGTGGAAACATGGAAATCTCTGGCTCAGGGTTTCATGGTGACTCAAAGACATTTTATGTCTCTTTTGGCCTTCCTCAGTTATTCCCTGACGCAAAGGACCCATTGCACGCACTGCCCATACTATGCTCAAAGTAACCCATACCCTGAAGAGATTCACTTCATGACTCCCTTCCTGGTGAGGAGGTGCCTGGTGATTCAGGCATAGAGACGGGGACATGGGCTGGTAGTATAAATAAACGCAGGAGAGAGGCAGGCCTCCCTGTCCTCACACTGCCAGAGGCAAAGGCATAGTGCTCTCTGCCAGGAGAGGCTCCAGCTGTGACAGTGTGTGACACCTCCCTAGGACCACAATCACCTAGGAGGCTGGGCAGGAACATTGCTGGGAAAAGAAGTTTCTAGGAGAGCGCACTGTGGGAGATTCCTTTCACCTCTTTAACCACAACCCTTTCATAGATCCAGGGGTGATGGTACATGTAATCCAGCACGTGGCATTCTGAGGCAGGAAGCTGACTTGAACTCAGTCATATGAGACCAGCTTGAGGTACAAGATGAGACCTCCTATCTCAAACGATCAGGCAATTGCCATCATCTTGCCTGAGACATACAGCTGGAGGCTGAAATGACATCCACAAAGATGAACCAACTCCCAAACTAACAGGCAAGTCCAGACCAGAAATTCCAGAACCTAAGGTGATGTAACTGTGACGGCCTGTTTCACCTCATGTGGATTGTAAGGTTGAGATATGACTCAGAGATCTGAATCCAGCCCCCTTGTTTATCTTGTGGACAATGTAAACACTCAGTCCCCAGTTCAAAGCCCAGGCCCTGGACAGGAAGGGAACAGTACTAGCCGGTTGAGTGCTGTCTGGCTTAAACCACATTCTTCTCTTGGAGGCCATTTGCCCATGCCTCAACTCAACAGTTCTGGAGGATTTTTGTTGGGGGCTGCAGACCCCTGACCCCTTGACTTTCTTTGCCTGACTCAGACCCTTTGCCTGCTCGAGTGGAACATCTTATTTTCTTGTGCCTGCAGTTGCTCTGAGCACAAGATCCTCACGAGTTCCTGATGGCAGGGAAGTGAATTCTGGTGGGTTTTACAGCTGGAAATCCCAAGAGCTGGGGTGTGACGATCAATTAAGGATCCCTATACAAGCTTCCTTGGAGCACAATAAAGTTGGCATTCTTGTAGCAAGGATGACCCATGACCCTGTGCATGTGTTTTTAAATCTCCAGCCCCTTTCCCGGCTCCTATCCTGTCCCATAGTGCAGGTACTACAGGTGGAGGCCCCAGCAAGATTGAGAACTAGGGAGCTGCTAAGAGATCGCCCTCGGAAGGCTGGCCAGCAAGCAAGCGAGTAAGAGATTGATGGTGAGGGTGAATTGAAAATGGGTGCCAGTAATTGTGTTCAGGTATTGACTGGTCAATTGATGGTTCTTTTAGAGAAGTAGGGCACCGCTATTAAAACTGAGACAGCACAAGAAGTTTATTAAGACAGTTTTAGAATTTAGTCCCTGGTTTTCACAGGCAGGGGGTTTTAATCCTGACTGGGAACAGGTAAAAGCTGACCTTCAAAAAGCTTTGAAAGAGCAAGGGTCAGAAGAATTTCCCATGAAAATATTTCCGCTTTGGTGTCTAGTCAAAGACACTCTTCTCAGCGACAATTAGACAATTTAGCCAAAACTTTTGAGGAAATTCAGGATGAGAAATCTGTGAAATGGAGGAAGAAGAAGAAAGGAGGCAAACAGATGTTTCTATGAGACCTCTACAACAGACTCCATTCCTCGCTGCTTCAAATCCTTTCGCTGTTGCCTCCGCCCGTATTTGACCTGGAGGCAGAAACCCGAGAAATCCTAGAGAGACTAAGAAATCTGAGTGGAGGTTAGTGATCCACAAGGAGAGCAGATCAGGCAGCATAACCCTCTGGTCTTTAAAGACCTAAAACAGCTAAAAGCAGCAGCCATGGCCTATGGGACTCATGCTCCTTTCACTGTGGCTTTAATGGACTCTTTTGTGGAACTCAACCTTATGCCCAGTGATTGGATGCAGAGCTTGTCTTTCAGGGGCGATTATTTGTTATGGAAAAGTGAAATGCCGGAAAACTGCAGATACTGCAGGGCCCAACGCTGCTGTGTAACCTTGACATGTTAACTGGTGCAGGACAGTATGCGGGCTTAGCAGCACAGGTTACCTATGACCCTGCTGTTTATGCTCAGCTATGGCAGCTGTTAAAGCGTGAAAGGCTCCACCTAATAAAGGAGCAGGGGAACAGCTGTTGAAGGTTCCTCAAGAATCTTTGAAACCTTATCCTGAGTTTGTTGACCGCCTGTTACAGCTGGGGGGTCGTATTTTTGGGAATGTGGACACGGCTATGCCTGTTATAAAGCAATTGGCTTACGAAAACGCTAATAGTATTATCAGGAGGCTATACGTCCCCATAGAAATAGGAGTTTATATGGTTATATTCGGTTATGCAAGGACATTGATAGCACTCATGTTATGGGACAAGTAATTGCTTCTGCTCTTAGGGGGAGTCGAGGTGGAGCTAGCTGTAGCGTACCACGCCCATATGCACTCTGTGTGCTACCATACAACTCATGAACCAGGCAAGGGGCTGGAGATTGAAACACACAAAACCACACAGACATCCTTGAAACAGGAATGCTCCCCTTATTGTATCAGAGCTGCTTATATAGAGATCCTTAACTGGTAGCCACGCCCCAGCCAAACCCACCAGAAACCACTCCCTTGCCATCAGGAACTCCTGAGGGTCTCGTGCTCAGAGCAGCTGCAAGCATTACAAGTTGTTCACCAGGAATTCAGAATCTGGGGGATTCACAGCTCCCAACGGCTAGCTAGATCAAAGACTTGTTTCCAATGAGGGCAACAGGGCCATTTTAGGAGTTGCCCTGTGGATAGAAGGGTAGGTATTTGCCTGAAATGTCAGAGGGGCACCCATTGGGCTAGTGAGTGCCGCTTTAGAACTGACATTCAAGGAAATCACCTTTCTGTGTCGGGAAACGGGAAGAGGGACCTGCCCCGGGCCACCAAAATGAAAATATACAGGGCAATGAGTGAACCAGCTGTTCCCACCAAATTCATTCCTCAAACACCTCACTGTCCACGACCTTGTCCAAGGCACCCCAGGAAGTGCCGGACTGGACTTCTGAGTCTCCACCCAGGCAATATTGATCCCCACAAATGGGTGTGCAGGTGTTGGGGACTAGAGTATATGGACCTATTACAGAGGTGTCCATAGGAGCAGTCCTGGGAAGCCGAGCTGTGGTGGCGCACGCCTTTAACCCCCACACTCGGGAGGCAGAGGGATCAGAGTTGGAGGCCAGCCTGGTCTACAAGAGCAAGTTCCAGGACAGGCTCCAAAGCTACAGAGAAACCCTGTCTCGAAAAAAAAAAAAATCAGAGTCCCTCCCTCCTATCAATTCCACATCCTCACTGGAGCCTTCCAGTCATAGTGAGCCTCAGAGGCACAAAGCAATGCTGTGTGACAAGGACAGTGTGACAATTTAGATTATGTAGGATCCCCAGTGTGATGATGGAAATACTATGCATGCGATGTCAGCCATACCCCAGTCACACTTGCTGGCCACACAGATGGAGCATTCGTGAAAGGAGTGAGCTCTGATATTTTTCATGGTCTCTGTCTTACCCTTCTCTCAGCTAATACTATTTATTATCATTTCCATTAAAGTCCTCAGAAGGGGAGTAGAGGCTCGAGGAGACTTGGTCTCTGCTCATGGTTGCTGAGGAGCAGTGCTCTGTCACTGTCAGGCTGGAGCCTGCTCCTCCCCCCAGACCTCTATGGAGTTTGAGAAGACAGACTTCCTAGAAAGGATGGTGCTTGGGGAAACAGAATTCGGTATGCACACCAGCCAGGAGAAAACACAGGCTTTATTCTACTGCTTCAGATACGGTCCATGAGAAGGGATGCTTTGAGCCCACCAGGTGAGGGGACAGGGCTGCTGTGGGGAGCTGCCTGGCACCTGGTGCTGCTCCTGCGGGGAGCTGCCTGGCACCCGGTGCTGCTCCTGCAGGGAGCTGCCTGGCACCTGGTGCTGCTCCCGACAGAGTGCGTTTTCAGCTGCTATGCCTGCATATATGTCTGTGCATGTGCGTGCCTCGTGCCCATAGCCTCCAAAGCATACCTCTTGCAGGTTCCCGGACACGCTCAACAGAGACAGTGGTGAGTCCCCTGCTCCTGCACCACTCTTTGCCATTCCTCAATGCCTCACAGATATGACATCTCACTACTGTCAGCTTCTGGTCAGTTCTCGGCGTGCAGTGGAGACGCACATTACCACCCAATCCTAGAGCAGTTCCCCAGCCAGGGAACAGTGATGGCCATGAAAGCAACAGGACAGAGAGTGCCAGGAAAGAGGAAGGTGCTCAGAGCATAAAGAGCTCACCCACAAAGGCTTAGCAACCTGGCCAAGCGGTTGGTGAGCAGCTGCAGTAGGCAGGCACTTCTGCAGAGAGATCCTGCCTAGGAAACCCCACACCCTGTGCAGTGCTGGCCAGGGAGGTACCAAAGCCTAAACCTGCAGGCTTGCGCTCTCCCATGCACCTTAGTAGGAAAGTTCTGCTACTGAGAACCTTCATACAATGTACCTGACAGTGCTTCCTGAAAACCCAGACTGTGGCTGCCCATTCTGCCTCATTTAAATATTAGTTACTCCCCTGCTTCAATCTGCAGAGTGGGGGATGTAGCAAGTGTATGGCATAGCAAGAGAAGAGATTAAGGGGCAAAATAAATAGTGAAGAAAAGGAGACTGAAAACTAAAGGGAAAAGCAGGGAGACCACTTAAGAGGATGCAGGGCGCAACCTCTTGGAGGAACCACTGGCAATACAGACAGCGAGTCTGCTTGGGCAGTGGGGCTGGGGAGCTCTAGTACCAGGCTCCCATGGGACTCTCCAGGCTGCCATGCCAGGGGAGGGGGTCTTGTGAAGCTGTGCAGTTATCGTAATAGAAAACTCTCAGTCAACAACCCCATGGGTACAAACACTTGAGATGAAATCTCCTTGTCCAGGTGACTGGTATATGAAGGCAAGACGGTGCATTTCCTCCTGTCTAAGCAGGGGTTAAATTCCTAGAATCCTCTGCAAAGTAACAGCGTAAGATATAACTAATCTCTTTTTCTAGGAAAAGGTCAGCAATGCCAGGTCACAAGTCCAGTTAATTCAGAGATGTTCCAGGGAGCAAGGCAGCCAACAACGTCCAAACGAGGGCGACACTTGGTGGTAGCAGTCCCTGGTTCTTAACGTGGCTGCTCCTTCAACTGTCTGGGAAAGTCGAGCTGTCCTCTGCTGAGTCCTTGGGATGCTGGGCTCAGGTGTCGGCTGCATTGACTTCTTTGGAACAGAAGTAGTGCACAACCACTCCATTTGGGTACCTCGCAAACACACTGTGGGGAAGCATAGCTTAGAGGTAAGTGGTGTTCTAACAGCATCCCCAGCAGCCACCCAAACCCCAAAGAACAGCCTACTCCAGTATCCTTGGAAGGCTGCGGTACCACTTCTTCACTGACCAGAGCAGGAATTATACAGCATCCAAGTGCATGCAAACATTTTTGTTACGCCATCAGTGCAGGGTTGGGGGTAGTTTGACCCTCAGTAGCACTATCAACCAACCAACTAGGCAAATAAATGGATAAACAAAAAGTCAAAGTAGCCAGGTAGTGGTGGCACACGCCTTTAATTCCAGCACTGGGGAGGCAGAGGAGGCAGATCTCTGTGAGTTTGAAGCCAGCCTGATCTACAAAGGGAGTTCCAGGATGAATCCCCGCCTTGACGAAAAAAAAAGTCAATGTAGAACATGTGCCCATGGCTTGGCACTGGGGGATGACGTTCAGCGGAACATGTTTCAGGTTAGTTTTAATGAATGATGGCAAGTCAGGCCTCAGACAAGAAAAAGACTCTTAGCTCACGCTCGTCCCAGGCAGGGGCAGACTCTCGGACATGTCCTAACAGAATAATGATGGCTCAGGAAGTTGCTCAAGTCATGAGGCGGCAGGTTGGAAGATAAGTTTTTCTCCCCTGTGGAGGCCCATCATTTTTATCTGGCATGGTGGTACAGGTCTATAATCCTAGCACTGGGGTGTGGCTGAGGCAGGAGGGTTGATTCAGAGTTCCAGGTAGCCTGAGCTACCCAGTCAACCTGCATCTCAAGACTTTCTGTATGTCTCTCATCCTACTGACTCTGTGGCTCCATTGTTCATGTTAGCTGCCTGAGGGATAGAGCTTTCTGGGCAAGAGTTCAACAGCCCTCTGTCGTATGTCAGGTCTTTAAATTATCAAAGCTTGTCCCTCAAAAGATAATATGAACCCTGTCTCGAAAAACCAAAAAAAAAAAAAAAAAAAAAAGATGACTTGCCCTCTCAAAGCTCAAGAACTCAGTGACCCAAGACAGCTTCTCTCCGTGGTGAGGTTAGAGCTGTCCATGTGACATAATCTAGTGTCACCTGGGAGTTGGGCCTCTGGACATTCCTGGGGATTATCTTGATTTCCTTAACTGACGTGGGGGACCAATCATGATTGTGGGTGGGTATTCCCTGGGTAGGAACTGTGACAGTGGAGCGGGAGAGCTGAGCACTAGGAAGCCTAATTGCTCTCACTTTCTTGACTGGAATGCAATGTGACCGGCCAGCTGCCCCACGCTCCTGCCTTGGTCTGTCACCCAGAATAAACTTTCTCCCTCCAGCTGCCTTTGTTGAGAATTTTATCACAGCAACAGGGCAAGAAACTCAGGGCAGAAATCTACATCTCCGCTCCCAAGGAACCTCATCCGCCTCTCCTGCGTCCAAGTGTGCTCAGGAGGGGGCTCACCTGTTCCCAATCTTCTTCTTGCACACCATGCACACCTTCTCCTCGGTGATGATGCACTTCACCTGCTGGTGCAAAATCCGCTCTTCCTGAACCTGGGAGAGATTGGAGAAGTTCCATGCTCAGGTGTCAAAACAGAAGTACAAGCTGGCGCTATTTGTGTCTTCATCAGCGTCCATAGGTTCTACTATGCCATACTGACTGCTGGGTCACTCGAGCTACATGCTGCCTCGGTGACAACAGGAATGTGAAAACTGTCTCAGTTAAAACCCAAAGCCCACCAGACAGTTGTGGCGCACACCTTTAATCCCAGCATTGGTAGGCAGAGGCAGACAGATCTCTGTAAATTCAAGGCCACCCTGGTCTACAGAGTGAGTTCAGGACAGCCAGGGCTACACAGAGAACCCCTGTTTCAACGCCCCTCCCAAAGGCCTCCCCCAAGTGTAGAAGGCCCAAGCGTACCCTCAGGAACTCGGCATGGAGAAGGTTCTTGAGCACTTGATTGAACCGTTTCTTTTGTGCATTTTCTTCCAAGACCTTTTCTAGAAAGATGCGTATGTCATTGATTTGAGTGTTTGCTGGTAGAAGGTTGATGGCCTAGGGGCAGAGACAGGATGGAAACAGGTTAGGGAGATCAGGAATGAAACTGAGAGGCTTGTGCCTGCCCCTTCCCCGGCCCTCTTCTCGCTCCTGCACCCTTCTGCAGCCCCTGACCTTGGTGGTATCTAGCTTGCTGTAGTGCAGCTCTAGGACCTGCAGGGCGGCTTGGAGGTTTGCCTGTGGCTCCAGTAGCTCCAGTTTGATTGGCCCCAGGCAGTGAATGCTGGGGGGTGACAGGTACATCCGAAGCAGAGACAGATACACCTGTTTCACAGATAGAAACATGCACGTCAGGCTAGCAGCAACCCTCCTAGAACCCCCAGCCCTGAGCCTCCCTGTCGGTAGCGACACTGGCATGGAGCACCCCAAACTTCTCACTTTCCCCTTAATTTTTTGGTGAAGTCAAACAGCCAAATGAGGATGCCGCTATTGCTCTACTATTCACAGGAAGTTAGCACTGCAAAATAACCTAAAAATTCCTCATTTTCTTATGCTTTGAAGGCTGAGAGCCTGGCTGTATTTCTGACCAAGTCTAGTCTAGACCACAGGGTTACTCCATCCTAGCACTTTTTGTTTGTTTTTCGAGACAGGGTTTCTCTGTGGTTTTGGAGCCTGTCCTGGAACTAGCTCTGTAGACCAGACTGGCCTCGAACTCACAGAGATCCGCCTGCCTCTGCCTCCCGAGTGCTGGGATTAAAGGTGTGTGCCACCACCGCCCCGGCCTATCCTAGCACTGTTAACATGTGGGTCAGACACTCATCACTGGGGCTGTCCCATGCATCGTTTTAGCAGCCTCTCTGGCTCTAGCCCCAGGTCCCACCCATCACAAATGTTCGTGAAGCTGACAAATCGCTGCACCATCAGACCCTTCCTCCGAGATGGGCAAAGCCACATTAATTTAATATATGAATCAGAACTCCTGAGAGGGACAGGTAGGTGACAACAGATGTGTAGGTCTTAAGTAAACCAGGACATATGGTCACTCAGTTTCTTCCCCAGTAAACATACACTAACAATCAGCACAGTGGCGTATACCATGTCTCGGTGATTGACACCAGTGCCATTTGTGGTTACACTGGATGAGGTGGGGTCTGCTACAGTGACAGGAAGTGCATATGTTCCCTTGGCCACAGCTGCTACTTACGTCTTTGTTGCCTTCTTTGTTTTGGTCATAGTGTTTGTGGCAGTACCTGCAAGGGAGGAGGTGATGAGGGCAGGCGAGAGGGGCTACACGGAAGGTGACGTGCCCTCTGCAGCCAGCCATGGGGTGGGTTTGCCTTGAGACTCCTTGGGAGGCGGGAGAGCAGGGCGGACTTACTCCTTAGCCATCTTCATGTCCTTCAAGACGTGGACATAGATGAAGAGAGCTTGCTCGTGCTTCCCCATGCGCCCCAACAGGAGAGCTCTTTCTTCTAAGAGGCCTAGGAGGAGAAAGGACTCCAAGTAGCTGCCACTGTCATTACATATGCACAGGACTAGGGACTAAGCAGCGCCAGGAAGGTGTACTGGGGCAACGCAAAAATGTAAGAAAGGACCAGAGTGAAGAATGGCAAAATGGCTCAGTAGGTAACGGCACCTGCTGCCAAGTCTGATGAGCTGAGTTCAATCCCTAGGCCTTGTCAAACACAGTGCCCTTTGACCTCTAGATATGCATCACGACACATACATACACAAATAGACAATAAATGGATGAAAAATATAAAGAATAATAAGTTGAGGGAAGCTTTTAAAAAACACAAAACTAAATCCTCAAAAACACTAATTACAACAACAACAAAAGAAAGTAAAGAAAGAAAGGGCTGGGGTCCAGAAGTAGAGTGCATGCTTAGCATATGCAAAGGTTCAATCCCAGTTCGAGGTCAGCCTGGTCTACAAGAGCTAGTTCCAGGACAGGCTCCAAAGCTACAGAGAAACCCTGTCTCGAAAAACCCCCCCCCCCCAAAAAAAAACCCCAAACCACGCAAAGGTTTAATCCCAAGCACCAAAATAATAAAAATAAAATGAAATAAAATAGCAGAAAACACTACTACCTTTTTTTGAAAGTGAGAAAACTATTAAAAGAATGTTTCAAGGAGAAGGAAGCTAACTTGGAGGTGTCGTACCAGTTCCGCTCCAGCGTTTTCCTTTTGTAGATAGGGTCTCATATAGCCCTGGCTGTCCTGGAACTCGCTCTGTAGACCAGGCTGGCCTCAAACTCACAGAGATCGGCCTGCCTCGGCCTCCCTAGTACTGGGATTAAAGGTGTGTAGCACCATGCTTGGCCATATCTCACTCTTTTAATAATCATTCACAAACTGAGAAAGGACACTCATTAAACAGCCAAGATCACATAGACTGGGACCCCAGAGAAAGTGAGGCAAATATTTGGTGCTGGCATTCACAGAGCTAATGCCAGACAGGCTTATCTTTTTCTCAGTGAGTCATGCCAGCTTACAAGAAGAATTCAACCATGAGTTCCAATAAGAAATCCTTACATCTAAAGCAACAGATGACAATCTACAAATGAGCACACTGCTCACACCTGGAGTCTTCTCTCAGCCTCAGCAAAAGTGATGCTGAGGACAGGAGGTAGTCCTCACACGCCCACCCTTGGGGGCTGGAGAGCAGCTGTAAAGGCAGAGACGAGCCTTCCCATTGCGTTCAGCTGAAACGGTTCGGCACTAAGTGAGACACTCACCATCAAAGGGAAAATCACAGATGAGCCGGCCTGGGTCATAGTAGCTGGAAATCTCCAGGAACATGAGCAGCTTCTGTCGGTATTCTCCCAGCTCGCCCATTTCCTCTCCAGCGGGGACGGGATTTTTGCCTTTAAGGGAAACCAAGCTCCACATGAAACAATGCTGCTAAGCAACAATGTGGGTCAAATGAGAGGAATGGGGCTCAGGGATGTCCCCCTGTGAGCAAGGGGGGCCTCCAAGGAGATTTCCCAGTAGTTCTTTTACTCCACGGTCTCCCTGGCCCTAAAACACCAGTGTAACATTAAGGAAGGCTGTGAACAGAGAAACATATTGGCCAACATGTCTCTTAGCAACACAGCTGTCATCTTGCAGACAGATCTGTCCTTCTGTCCTATTTAGGAGGATTCCCAGAGATACCTATAACTAGACAAGGGCTCCTGAGTCACTCCGACTTCCCTAAAGGTCCTCCTACCCAGAAAGAACAACAGGGCCTGTTTCCACCACACACAGGTACCAGTGTCTGAGGCCTCCCGCGTAGGGTGGGCACTGATGCCTGTGGGTGTTGGTGACTGCAGACCACGACCCTGAATTTCTTGTAAACAACTTGTTTTCCTCTGCTCTAAGCAGCCTGCAGCTGCTCTGAGCACGAGACCCTGATAGCAGGCTGATGGGCCTGCAGCTGAAAGATCCCAAGAGCTGGGGCGTGGCCAGAGCCCTATATAAACTGCCCCTGAGCACAATAAAGGGGTATTCTTGGCACTCTTGTCTCAAGGATGTCCCTGTGGCCCCATCTGTCTATGTTTGTATATTTTTAAATTTTCAGCCTAGTTCCCATACATATAGCGAGGAGAGCGTGGAATGGAGCTGGTGTAGTTTTACCCTTGGGCAGGCACCAGTGTCTGGGGTCACCCGCTGAGGGTGGGCACTGGTACCTGTGGGCAGGGACCAGTGTCTGGGGTCACCCGCTGAGGGTGGGCACTGGTACC
>NW_004949096.1:28888995-28894502 GCF_000317375.1 Microtus ochrogaster
ACCGGTGTCTGGGGTCACCCGCTGAGGGTGGGCACTGGTGTCTGGGGTCACCCGTGTAGGGTGGGCACTGGTACCTGTGGGCAGGGACAGAAGGTAGTCTTTCATCAGACTCTGGACTTTCTCACAGTACAGCTGGATCAGGCAGTTGTGGAACCGTGAGCCTGTTTCTTCCCACACGTGGATGATGTGCTCCTGAGGTCGGAGGAAGGTCGTTCTCATTGGTACCCTCTGTGCTGTGAGCCCACTTCCCAGTCTCCCTCTCGGGTCCCATCCCGCTTGTTCCCTAACTAAGCCGCAAAGATTACCAATGGGCAGCTCTTCCAAAACCACAACACACCCAGCGAGGTCAGGAAGGGTTTTTTAAAATTTTCAATCTAAACTGAAACTCACTGTGTAGGCCAGACTGGCCTTGAAATCAGCTCTGCCTGCCTCTGCCTCTCCCAAATGCTGGGATTAAATTCTTGGTTCCTTTAGTTCTCCATTAGATTGAGAAACTTTCATTAAGAGCGGCGTTCCTACCTTGGCTCCCTGGGGAACCACCCACCCTCCCTGGAATCTGAACTGCCTAAGTTGATTAATGTTCCTAGATGCTGGGTTTAAAGTCTTTTGGGGCAAACCAAACTGTATCTTACCAGATAAGGAATAGCCAGACCCTTGAAATTCTCTATTAAGAAGTTGAGCACTCGCTCTCGTGGCAGAGACTCCACCTCCGGGAGGTCTTCAGTGAATATCTGTCAGAACAAACCTGAATTCTACAAGCAGAACCTCTGACTCTGGGTACAAACACACATGCCTTCGATTGTTGGGGCTGCAGACACTTTGAGGGAAGGGTGGATAAGGCATCAGTAGCTGTCTGACAGACAGCGGTCTAGGCTGGAGCCTAATGGCCTTAGGACAAGGTTCCCTCTACGTGTACAGTCTTGTCCCACGTGGCCACTTTACCCCATGACGCCAAAGGAACGGGCAATTCAGCCTCCTCCTGCATCTGTGGGTCTTTCACCAAATACAGTCTGGATCAACTGCGGCACCAGGCAAGTCCAGGGCCATGGCCTACCTTCAGGCCATCTTCTGGGAAGTCTCTCAGCACCCAGACCGAGTAGGAAAAAATCAAATGTAGGTTTTCTGTGCCTTCAAAGGAAAAGTAAGGGTTGTTAGCAGTAGACAAAAATCAGACTGTCCAGTAAGACTGGAAGGGTAGGTGTACAGGTATGGATTCATTCCGTGGGCAAGACAGAGCCAAGCACCAGCCATTCAGAGCTGCTTGCTCCTCATGGTCTGTCCACATACTACAGGGCTTCATGGTTCGATCACTGCATTATTGACGCCAGGCAGAGGAACGGAACAGATGGAATACAAGGGAAGGACCAGACCCACACAAACAGGAGCCACCCCCACTGCTCTTAAAAGCGGGGCTCAGGGCTGGATGTGGTGGCATATGCCTTTGATCCTAGCACTCAGGAGGCAGAGGCAGGTGGACCTCTGTAAGTTAAAGGCCAGCCTGATCTACACAGGGAGGCTCCGTCTCAAAACCCACCACCACAACAGGGCTCACCCAAGTGCTGCAGATACTGCACAGTCCTCTCATGGCCTTTCAGAGGTGAGTTTGCTTTCTTGGACTGGTCCACCAGCACCTGCAGAGCTGGCCACAAAGCCCAAGAACAAACCATCAGCCTCTTCCTCATTGAGCTCCATTGGACACTGCCAATGTACAAGAGCCCCCTGCCCCCGGACTCCGGAAGGCCCTGTGGGGTCACCTTTCTCATGGAGCCCCTTCTTCTCATACAGGATGATCAGCTCACTGTACTTGTGAGCCTTCTTCAGCACGTGCTCGCTTTCCTCAATGTGACAGTGGTTGTTCTCCAGGCGCAGCAAGGGAGCCACCAGGGCCACGTTTGTCTGTGGGGGAGACATGCTGCTGACATAGGATCACGTGGGATGGCAGAAGAACTCCTTCCTGGAAGCCCCACCCTTCGCTAGCCAGGCCTGCTCCAGGCTCACAAGGACAGGGAGCAAATGGCCCTTGCTGCAGAGGACAAGCAGCGGCCTGTAGGGCATGTTTCTACTCATTCAGCACATGGCTCAATGCTTCTGAGAAAAACACAGTGGTTACTTTCCTTGAGGTATTACTGTCCCTGTTGAGACTGTGGCACTAACTTCAATTTCACAAGCAAAGGAACCTCCCAAATGAGTATCTTGCCTTATCCCCTTATCACAAAGGCATCGTGCAAAGGCGAGGTTTCCATCCTCCAGAATCTTACTCTTACTAGTGGAAGTCTCCTACAGAGATCCCGCCAGGGGACTGGCATCCTGACACAACTCACATGGAGGTAGCACTTGAGCAGGGTGGTGTCGATGATCTGTAGTAATTTCTTCTTGGACTTGATGGTGGGGGTGCCTTCCATGAGTGGGGAGGTGCTGGACTGGTGATCCGAGTCATTCAGCTTCTTTACCAGCTGGCTTCGTTTCTGTAAATGGCAACAACACGGCGTCAAGGCCAGGACTAGATATACCTTCATCATCCGAGCTAACTCTGAAGGCTCTCAAGTCACCCAGGATCTCACAGCGGCATTCATGATGTGACAGACATGACTGTCACACCGCCACAGATCCAGTGATGATGGTGATGAACTCCTGCTTTGTTTCTGCAGTGCTTGGGATCCAACCTAGGGCCTCGCACATGCTAGGCAAGCACTCTACCACAGAGCTATACTCCGAACCCCACTTGTTTCTAAGATTAGCTTCTGCCTGTTCTAAAACCTCATCCAGCTGGCTATGGAGGCACAGGCCTATAATCATGGCTACTCAGAAAGCTGCGCAGAGAATTCAAGATCATGAATTCAATCAAGCACAACTCAGGCAACATAGCGAGACCCCATTTCAACATAAATAAATGAATAAAAACAATCTTCAGACAGCACAGTCATTCCGTTTGTACTTCTTTCTGTCTGCCAAAGCCATGGCCTTGTTTGGCAAAATAATGATGCTGTTTAATTTCCTGCATCTCCAAGGTCACCGGGGACCAGGGAAGAAAGTGTGATCTGCTTCCTAAAGCTGAGACGGCAGAAGCCGAAGGACACAGCCTTCTGGAAATCTTATATCCCAGGAACCGTCTTTACTTGGTCCAGGGCTCCAAAGTGCGAACAATGAGACAAGCTTGTGTGATTCTTGCAGGCTGCCAGTCATAGCTGGGTACCCTGGAGCTCAAGGTTGAGACGCTGATCAGACAAGTTGACCCCCCACTGACCCTGCAGCAGCTGTGAAGCGCAGCAGGATGAGTTCTCCAGAGCTACTTTTCAGAGCCCGCAGGGATGCCTGAAACCCGCTCTAAAGTCTCTGACACAAATGCACACACAGGAAATAAACAGGAAGCATTTGTGACAAAATGAGAGCTAAGAAGTTTGAGGCCTGGGATACAATCCAGTTGGTGCGTACTTGTCTCCTAGGCACAAATCCCCAGCGTCATGTAAGCGGGAAACAAGGCAGGAGGGTTACAAGTTCAAGGTCATCCTTAGCTGCAGAGGGAGCTCAAGTTCAGCCTGGGCTACGTGAGTTCCTACTTCAAAACACTGAGCTGTAGGGAGAGGTAAGTTGTAGTGCCAACTTTAAACTTTCACTCGATTGTCTGTAAATTGAAAAAAATTAGACCATAAACATGTATTATAGGATAATTACTGACAAGGAAAGACTTTGCCAATATATAGCTAAATTTTAAGGTGTAAACTATAAAAAATAAAATACACTGATTTTAATTTAATAAATAAATTAATTAATAAAAATAAAATGGGCTGGAGAGATGGCTCAGTAGTTAAGAGCCAGGCTCTTCTTCAGAGGACTGGGCTCAATCCCAGTACCCACAGGGCAGCTCACAACTGTCTATAACTCCAGTTCCAGGGCACCCATGCCCTCTCTTCTGTCCTCTGCTGACAGAAGGCATACATGTATTATACAGACACACATGTCAACAGAACAGCCATATACATAAAATAAAAATAAATAATCTTAAATAGGTAGAGGCTAGTTCGTGAATACATGTAAGAAACTAAACAAGCAATGCTAAAGTGTTGGTTACTTCTCTCGGGAAGAACTATGGGTGTTATGTTTCTGGCTTATACTCTGTTTTAGAGACAGAGTGTCAGTGTGTATCTCTGGCTGTCTGGAAATCACTCTGTAGATCTGGCCTCAAACTCAGAGATCTGCCTCCAAAGTGCTGAGATTAAAGGCATGCACCCCTACGGTCCCATGGCTTATACTTTTCTATGTTTCCCAAACTATAGGCATTTCCCCCTACCACACACAATTAATTATGGCATGAAAAGTTCATAATAATTAAAATTTACCTTTCTTAGGCCAGATAATAACTTACTATGAATACTTTCTGATATGAGGATTTGATTTAAAACAAAACAGCCCTGACCCTTAACTACAGAGCTATGAATAGGGTTCTAGGGGAACAAGTGTCAATTAAAGACTTTAAGGGTGTGGCTGGTCCCACACCTAAGTAGCATATAGACAGTACAAATAGTCCTTTAAAAAGAGGATACAAAGTTAGGAGGAAGTTTGGGAGGAATTAAGGGTAAATATGATCAAAATACATTGTATGTAATTCTCAAAGAATTCATAAAAGTATTTAAAGGACAAAAATAGCTGGTACTACTAAGTTGAAGGGAGCAGCACATGGCCTACCCCAACCTCCAGAGCTTCCACTTACGGACCTCTTGCAGCCCTATCGCTGCTATGGAGAGGCAGGGATGGGACTCTGAGGCCGAGGCCCCCACACACCTACCTGTGTCAGGTAGTCAATGAGAGCTAAATGAGCCTTCTCCAGTTCGGCACCAGAGAGCGTGGGCAGCGGGTTGGGGTACTGCAGCTGCTTCCTATAGTCTGTGGGCAGCAGGTCAGGGTACAAGCCCATCACGTGGGTGGGATCTGTAAGAAAGGCAAGCACACAAAACACAACATGACTGTACGGTAGCAGAGAACACCTTGTGCCCATGGTTTATTGCTTATTTCAGTTTTTTTTTTTTTTTTTTTTTGAGCCAGGCCTATAGAACCTTGGCTGGTCATGACTTCATTACATAGAGTAGGCTGGCCCCAGATTTGTGGCAATCATCCTGCCTCTGTCTTACAAGTGCTGCAACTATAGACGGACATAAGCATGCCCGGATTACCCTCAAAGAAATGAGCCTAAGTTCACAAAAACTTAGTAAGCCACCTAGTTATGATCTGAACACTATATAAAAATTTCATTCATATGTAACAAAAAATGGCAAGACTTACAGACACAGAATTAGGACTATTTATCAACTCTAAAAGAAGCAGACTTTTCAAAGCTTGCAAAGAAAAAACTAATATTTAAGTGAAAAAGACCAACTGTGGTGGAATATTAGTTTAACTAGGCAAAGATGTGTCACATTTGTTTATGCTGTAGAACACTATGTAAAGGTGTGTTACTTTGTTTATGCTGTAGAACACTAACTATGTAAAGGTGTGTTACTTTGTTTATGCTG
>NW_004949096.1:28894602-28900127 GCF_000317375.1 Microtus ochrogaster
ACTATGTAAAGGTGTGTTACTTTGTTTATGCTGTAGAACACTAACTATGTAAAGGTGTGTTACTTTGTTTATGCTGCATTTGTTTAATGATGTAAGGATGTGTGTTTAATTATGAAACGATGTGTTGTATCTGTTTTCCCTTGCCTGCCTAATAAAGAGCTGAATCACCGATAGCTAGATAGGAGAAAGGTAGGTGGGGCTGCCAGGCAGACAGAATAAATAAGAAGAGAAATCTAGGTTTGAAAGAAGAGAAGGAGAGAAGGAGGAGAGAACAAAGGACAAAGGACATGCCTGGAGCAAGAAGTCAGTCGGATGTAGAGAAGTAGTGAAAGTAAGATATACAAGAAAGGTAATGAGCCCCAAGGCAAAAAGCAGATAAAGAGAAATAGGTTAAGTTAAAAGAGTTAGCCAGAAATGAGTCTAAGCCAAACAGACCATTTAAAACTAATAATAAGTCTCTGGGTCATGATTTGGGAGTTGGTTGATGGCCCCAAAACAAAAAGCCTGGTACAACCAACAGATTTGTGCATGTGCTTGTGCACTCACATACACACACATACACATTTTTTTAAAGTGATAAAACTGTAATGAAATATATTAGAAATCAGCACAATTAATAAAAACTCAGCATCAAAATGGATTTTTTTCTTTTTTACCCTCTAGAATTTAGTATACAGCCACAGTGTGCATGCAAGGGGCACATTATTTATAACTGCGATTTTGGAAACAATGCATAGGTCCTTTAACAGCAGAATAGAGTGTTTTATTTCAGCTGGTGAGTGTTGTGACATAATGCACACTGTAACTATGAAGCACACACTTAAAGTACACGACACGATCCCAATTCTGTTAAATGTGTAAATGTCAAACATCTGTATGAAGGGACAAAATGAGTAACAAACTCAGATCAAGATTTCTTAAAAGAACTTTGTCCCATTCTTATACTTTATTTTCCCTTAGAAAAATGCAGAGTTGGGCAAGGGAAGGCCACCTCCCTTGCAATGGACATGAGCGCTTGGCCAGCCGACTGGAAGACAAGACTCCCCTTGACCCACATCACAGCATACCGTAGTATTGGGTCCGTCTAAGAAGGCCCCATTCCTCAGGAGCAGGAATCTGTCTAAGCGCTGATGGGAATGGGGAACTAAGCAGAGTGGCCGACAGCACTGGAGCCCCACCAAGGCACAGCCTCTGGGAGGAAGGCCGCTGTGGAGAAGAGGAAGTGCACATCCGCCTGTGCCTGCCTCCTGTGTCTACATCTACACCTACAAACAGTCTACTGAGCACCCAGTGATGAGAGGCTGGGTGTACAGCTCAGGGATGGGACTCTAGAATGTTCCGGTCCCAGGTGTCAGTGCCAGCATGGCAAAGTCAAGGCCTTGCAATACTGCCTAAGGCCTATCAAACTCCAAGCTCCTTTGTGGCCCTTGGGGATTCTTGGAAATCTATCTTTCTGGCTTGATCTAATGCCACACGTCACCAAATGGCACCCTGGGCCCACAGGTCTCCAGACACAGGGTGAGAGTTTGTGACTCCATGGTTCCCTTCACAATCCTTTTCCTCTTCATGCTCCAGGGCCCAGTCCACTTTCTTACTTTTGTTTGGCTGTGGAGATAGGTTCTCAAACTCCATGTCAGGCTTGCCTAGAACTCACTATGTAGCCCAGGATGGCTTTGCACAGAGCTACTGTCTGCACTGGTGCGGAGGTGACACAGATGCCAGTCACCATGTCTGGCCTCACTTGGTCTTCCTGCTTCTGGAGAACTCTATTACACACACCCTCTGCCAACCCCAATGTTTAACTGAATGGCTTCTCATGCAAGAACTTTGTGTACTTGTGACGTGCTTTACCCTAGAAGCCCAGGACTGAGGGCAGAGCTGGCACTGCCAACACTTAGGTTTGCTTAGAGGGAGAGGGTTCTGAGACCAGGGTTACACCACACCCTCAAAACCAAGAACACAGACACATGAGAACAAGGAAATGACATCACTCAGCAGAGAAAGGACACTGGAGAGCTCTGTCCACTCTGCTGATTGGCCAGTTCCCGAATTCCCAAGTATTCTTCTTACCTCATGAGCATGTGCTGGCTGTTCTCTCAGCCTAGAGTACTCTTCCCTGGACCCCGGCATGGCTCATGGACGCCCCATCTGCCAGGGAGATGCCTAACTATTTTATATTCAACTGCAAAACAGACCCCTCAGAACATAGGGCTGTGGTGACTTAGCAGTAGAACACAGAAGAGAGTGGCAGCGGAGCCAGCACAGACATCTGGATCCAGTCCGTGCTGCGTTGGGTTTGTATTTCAGCCCTGTGAGACTGTTCCCCACTGTGGCCTCTTCCCCTGGCTCACACCTAGTGTGAGTCTACATGGCTTCCTCACCAATGCTGTGCTCCCAAAGCCATCTATGGCATGGCATCCCAGACTCACCCAAGTTTGGCTACTGTGGATTAGCTTATGTGTAGTTGCTAAAGTAGGAAATGATGTCATATTAGATAACAATCACACTGGTCTGTGCGTATTCTCCCCAGATCACTAATGTTTGGAAACGACTGAGAGCAGGCCAGCTCACAACTCCAGAAGAAAGCTTTTTACCACACCAGACCTAAAAGAAACAGAAAACCCCACACAAATGCCACTATAATGCATGCAAACAGCTGGTTAGCAGCTTCAAGGACACATTTTCTGCTAAGTCAAGCTGCCTGCACAGGTGAAGTAAACACCGAGCACGCAGGGCGTCTGCTTCCAAGCCCCAGCACTGTAGTGACACACAACCATGAACCACTGCACTTGGCTTTCTGCATGGCTTCTGTGGACTGACATCATGTCCTCATGCTTGTGATGGCCACCATCTGAAATCTGAGCTATTTCTCCAGTCCCACCTCCCTCTCAGCAGCAACCTATTTCCTTTTGGTGAGCTTTTTCTTGCAAACCATTTGTGGTTGGAGAACTGCCTTAGCTCTCAGACTCAGAGGGCCCGAACCCCTTTCCTACACTAATACAGTCTGGGAATGGGACCATGACCTACCCTTGGTGATCAGATCCCTTCAACCTGAGAAGGTAAAGCAAGGATAGTAAGTGTGGCCCATGCCCGTCCCACACCCCCTTGTACAATATGATTCCCCTCCCTCAAGAGGAGTCTGCTTTCCCTTGTCTTAAGACTGTGATGACCCATGTACAGCAACAGACTACAGCAGGCATGACAGTCACAAAAGCACAGAGGTGTCCATCTGATTAACCTCAGATTACATCCTCTCGGAAAAGCCTGTCGCTGTGCACAACACTTGATCACCTCCATCAAGACTCACTTGGTGGGCGATGGTGGCGCACGCCTTTAATCCCAGCACTTGGGAGGCAGAGGCAGGCGGATCTCTGTGAGTTCGAGACCAGAGCTAGTGCCAGGACAGGCTCCAAAGCCACAGAGAAACCCTGTCTTGAAAAACCAAAAAAACCCAGGACCCAGTCAGCACCAACTGTCAGCCATGACAGTGAGCTCCTTTGGAAATGGTTGGTCTAGCTGAAGACCTCAGTGCTGGCAAGTGACACACTGTGGCGGTGACTGTTACAGCGGATGAGACACCACAGTGCTAGTAGGGACAATAGCCAAGAAGTGGCTATGTCAGAGCAGGCTCACCCAGACTGTTGTGGCTACGAACTAATTTCTGTCCTTCCTGCTTGGAGGGCTTCCGGAGTTCCCTGGTACCGTGCAAAATTGACCCTCCAAGAACCACCTAATGATTCACTGTCCAATCGATCAGACTCTGGTGAAGTCGCTCAGAACTGATCTCCATTACTCGTAACCAAGAACCCAAGTTATTGGCCAGGGAGGGATGCGGGAAAAGAGGACAACAAAAGGATACGGAAGGAAGCCAGAAGGATGAAATAAAGGCAGCAGACACACAGTGCAGCATGCGTGTTGTTCTAACCCCCTCACAGAGCCACACAGACTACTCTCGGGGAGCGATTGTTCCACTTCTCTTACAGACACGGTTAGTAAAGAAAACTGAAGCAGGGAGCTGGGGTTTTGCACGAGCTCTGGCTGGCTGTACCAGTTACTTTTCTATTGCAGTCACAAGACCAAGGCAACGTAGAGAAGTGGCTTATTTGGCTTAAGATTCTGGAGGGACAAGAGTCTGTCATGGCAGGGGTGGCACAAACAGCAGACATGGTCGCTGGAGCGGAAGTTGAGGGCTCACATTTTGAACCTCAAGTAGGAAGCAGGGAGTGAAAGTGAAGTGGCAAGAGTCTAAATTCTCAGAGCGTGCCTCCAGTGACTACTTCCTCCAGTAAGGATGCCTCCTAACCTCCCAAACAGCACCACCAGCTGGGAACCGAATATGCACACCTGAGCTATGGAAACATTCTCATTTAGGCGCTGCCACAAGGGTCAGTTCCCATGTACCTGCCCCTCACCACCACATTCTAACAGAGAGCAAGGGCTCAGCACTGGCTGGCGCTGGCTCTCAACAGTGACCCACTGTTTAGCCCAGGAACTTCTGCGAGCCCTGCATTCAGTGAATACCAGCTGATCATGCACCTTTGCTGGGCTGGATGACTGTTACCTCTCTCTAATGATGAGGACAAAGAAAACTGGAAAACTGGAAGCCTGCTTTATTGGGCAGGACCACATTAGATAGGACGGGGCTGTAAGTGTGTAACCACGTGGCCCCTCACGAGAGCTTACCCAGCACAGATACCAACTGTGATAAGAGCGAGCCTCTTCTGCTCTCATTTCTCCCCATCTTCCCCGCTCTCTCCTCTACCACACCTGCGTGTTACCTGTGCCAAGTTTAGCGAAGACCTGCATGGACTCATCAAAGCGCTTCTGGCAGAAGAGGTTGAAGGCATACAAGTTCTTAATGTGATGGATTTGCTGCTGCTTTTCACTATCTGAGTCATCTTTCATTTCCTAAGAAAAGACAAAATAAATAAAAGCTCATTCACTCTCCAAATATTTGCTCTGCTCATTCTAGGTGGTAAAACAGCCACAGGTGCTAAAATAAAATGTACGAGAACAACACAGTATCTGCCTGCACAGACTGCCTACCGAACATCTTCTAAAGAAAACTTTTATTTCTTTTTTTGTTTGTTTGTTTTTGGAGATAGGGTTTCTCTGTAGCTTTGGAGCCTGTCCTGGAACTCACTCTTGTAGACCAGGCTGTCTCAGACTCACAGAGATCCGCCTGCCTCTGCCTCCCAAGTGCTGGGATTAAAGGTGTGTGCCACCACCACCAGGCTTGAAGGAAACTTTTATTTCTTAAAGCATCTGCATTAAAACTTGGTTTAATTTTCAAAAAATTTTATTTATTTATTATTGTTTTTGGTTTTTTGAGGTAGGGTTTCTCTATATAGCCTGGCTATCCTAGAACTCACTTTGTAGACCAGACTTGCCTCTGTCTCCGGAGTGCTGGGACTAAAGGTATGCACTACCACCACCTGGCTTAATTTTGTATGTGTGTATGTGTTTTGCCTGTACTGTGTACCTGTTGCTGTTATTTCATATATATATATATATATATATATATA
>NW_004949096.1:28901692-28926506 GCF_000317375.1 Microtus ochrogaster
TGTAATGTTCTTAAAGACCTGAATTCAGAGTCCGACCCCAGCAAAAAGCCAGCCAGATACAGCTGTACATAGTTATAATCCCTGTGTTGGGAACGCAGAGAGAGAAGAGGATCCCTAGGCCAGGCAGTTCAGCCACCTGGTTATCTCCAGATTCGAAAAATAAGATACAGAGTGACTGGGAAGTCACCTAACATCAACCTCTGTCTAACGCATGCTTACACAGGCACACACACACACACACACACAAACCCGAAATGAATACAGAGTGCCAATAAAAATAAGAAAATTGTTGACTCTCACTGGCCACCAGAGAAATGCAAATTAAAATAACATTGAGAGTCCAGCTTACCCTAGTCAGAATGCAGTCATCAAGAAAATGAGTGACAACAAACGCTGGCAAGAGCAAGAACAAAAGGGAGACTTTATGCACTGAAGTGTGAATGCCAAGTCCAGCCACTATGGAGGTCAGGGTGCAGGTTTCTCAAAAACCTTTACACTCGACCTTCCACAGGACCCACCTCACCACTCCTGGTTATGGGGCCTCAAGTCACATCCTCGAGACATTCGCATACCAGTGTCTACTGCAGCACCATTCACAACAATGAAGCTGTCTGGCAAAAGAGGAAGGAGAAGCAAACCTGTCCAGAGGACTAAGGGGACCAGTGGTGGGGGAGGGGTGAGAAAAGGGAACACAGAGAATAAAAGGGGCAATAGACTCAACATACAAGATATACATGAGCTTGAAAATTTAGCCTTCTAAAGTGGGATTTATAATTTAATTACAGAATTTGCACACACAGAATAAAAGTTGTTTTTCAAAACAGCCACCATGGGCTTGAGAAATAACTCAGTCCATAAAGTGTCGCACGGCAAGCACAAAGATCAAACCGGTCTGATCCCTAAAACCCACGAAGAAAGGCTGGTGTGGTGGTACCTGCTTGCCTCTCCACCCTGGGGAGGTGGAGAGAGGAGGCTCCCTAGGGCTCTAACGTGCCCCAGGTCTCACTCAGAGACTCTGGGGGTGGGACGGCTGGTGATGGCTGTCCTGAGGCCTCTAGCTTCCACACGTACACACGCCAGTGCATGTGAACCTGCGCACGCACACATGCACATACATAAAAGCGGCCACCAGAAGTAATTAACGTGATCGCTGCTTCTCATTCAGAGACAGTCTAGACCTGCAAGACCATCTAGAAATCAAGCTTACCATTACAGCATCAAGGCCTCTTTAAATTAACACTGTTCAGTCTAATGCCCAGGTTAGGTCCAGAGACGTATGGTCATTTCTGGAAATCAAATCCACTCCCTACAGATAATACAAACTATCACAGAAACCACATGCGTCCGTCTATGCCTGTAATACCAGCCCTTGGAGGGTGAGGTGGGCAGACCGCCGCACCAGCACAGGCTACACAGCCTTGTCTCAAAAATTAAAGGGGGAAAAAATCACTAGCAATGGGAGAGAAAAATGGAGCAAGACACACTGCTGCTTTGCTGGGAACAACAGTCCACATGAACACAAAGGAGAGCGGCTGCAAACAGCAGAATGCACTTTGTGTCCCCCCAGACCCCAGGATCGGGAACCTGTTTCCTAGGGTAGTGATACCGAGAAGTGAGTGAAGTGAGTGTGGACCTTCAAGAGTTTGGCTTACTGGAAGGTGTTCAGGTCACTAGGGACGAAAGGCATTTGTGAGAGAGGGCTGTTATCCCTCTTGTCTACTCATGGTGGGATTAATTGTATGTCCTTGTATTTCTGTCTGTTCCAGGTGGTAGCAAAGCCAACGAGTGGCCTTGTCGTGGAGCCTGCACTACGCCATTTGAACTCTGGATCTCTGAAAATGTGAGGTAAATAAACACCACTTTTTTTCTAAGCTGTCTGTTGATACAGGGATAAAAAGCTGACTGGCCCATGGCCACAGTAAACAGAAGGCTGCAGCAGTGAGGCAGTTCCAGAGCCTGAAGGCTTACACTTGCCCACAGAAGTCACTTTTGAAAGAACCGAGGGGCCCTTTAGTGGCTATAGGCAAAAACTGACTATTACTATATGTTAATGTATGCATGGTCTTTAATTGTTCCAAACCATGCAATATCTACTAAACTATTTTATTTCTTCCATTACTTTCTAGAAGACACCATTATAACTGACATTCAGTCTACACTTGAAGAGGTAAGCAAAGTAATGTCATTAGTTTCATAGATACTCAAACCCCAATCAAAGCCCCCCAGGCTTCCAGCTTACTCTTCATCTATATAAATAGAGATCTAAATACAATATAAATTATAAATACAGGGGGCTGGAGAGATGGCTCAGAGGTAAAGAGCACTAACTGCTCTTCCAGAGGTCCTGAGTTCAATTCCCAGCAACCACATGATGGCTCACAACCATCTGTAATGAGATATGGTGCCCCCTTCTGGCCTGCAGGTATACATGCAGGCAGAACACTGTATACATAATAAATAAATAAATCTAAAAAAAAAGAAGGAATCTCAGAGTTGTTTTTTTTTTGTTTTTCGAGACAGGGTTTCTCTGTGGCTTTGGAGCCTGTCCTGGAACTAGCTTTGTAGACCAGGCTGGTCTCGAACTCACAGAGATCCGCCTGCCTCTGCCTCCCGAGTGCTGGGATTAAAGGCGTGCGCCACCATCGCCCGGCTCTCAGAGTTGTTTAAAAAAAATTATAAATATAAATATTTGTACCATGGTCAGCTGCTTTATAAAAAGAGGAAAGCAGTCTGCCTCCAAAATTTAAGGAACAAGACTTACCGCGAGCTGTAGAGCCAGTTCAAACTGCTTGTCCTGGAGAAGCTGTTGGATTTGGGTTGCCATGGGAACAGGAATGAGTCTCCAAACAAAATGATTGCTGGCCACATAGATAATGTTTGATCTGGAAGCAGAAGAACATTGGTAAGAGGGCATGGGACTTACGATGGTACAGGGACTTGGGAGCAAGGCAGTCACAGTGAAGAGAGACGTTCCTTACCCCCCTGAGGTAATGAAGCGGGGCCTTTGCAACTCAATGCTCTGAACCAGGAGCCTCGGCTCGAGCGTTCGGATCTCCACGTACCGGGGCAACACTGCCACAATGTACGGGGGCTGGTGCTCTGCAAGAGAGGACGTGCTGAGCTTGCGTTCTGTCGAAGGCTTTGGGTGAAGGGTGGGCTTGGACTCAGATAACATGAAGGTGATGTAAACAGATCTCAAGAAAAAAAAATCCTCAGGTCAAGCACCAAGAAAGAAGGCTCCTTCAGTGCAATCCACAGGAAAGAGGACCATTGCCTGCTTAAGTGATATCAAGAGACATCTCTTGCATAGCAGAGCTATACCGAGCTTTCCTAACATGGCTGGACCAGCTCCACTACATAGAAGCTTCTTGTGCCATTTTCCTATCTGTCACAAAGCCAGGCCAGATAAAGGTAGGGTGCAGCTTTCCTGCCAATGCAGCTGCAGAACTGGGCTACAAAACTGCCTTGCATTCCCCAGAGAGAACAGGAGGAAGTTTCTTTTTTCCCTTCCTTACACTGGCTAAGGTTTCTGCTTAAGATTTTCAGAGAAAGAAATATAAACCCCACTTAATGCCTGCTACAGCTGGAACATTCCCGTCTTTTCATCACTGACACTTAATCCCCAATGCACTGGTATTGAGAAGCAAGGCCTAAGGAAGGGGGGAGACCACAGATACGCACTACCACCCTGACTTCTTCTTTGACTTTGTTAAAAGAACATTTACCAAATCCACTCTTTCCTTTCTGTACTTTGTAGCAGGAATGGGACAATCCAGCTAGCTTAGTGTACTGGGTGAAGCAAAAGAATCTATCTATAAATGTGCTAAAGTTAGTATGCAAAAAAAAAAAATCTAAAGCCTTCCTCTGGGAGGCTGTGTGATGAGGGAAATTTAACATGAAGGCAGGCAACAGAAAACATATTTTTGAAAGAGCCATAGAAACTTAGAACTTCTAAGACGGAATAAAGAAAAGCTTTGCTTCATACTGAATTCTGAAATAAACTTACTGCTTGTACGCAACATTAAAGCTAACTGCAGAAACTTAAACACGGGTACTGCAGGCAGGTGTGATTCAATCAGTGGTGTCGTCAATGCAGAAACACTTCTCACCTCAAAGGGAGGAAGAAAGAGTTTATTCTGGACCTAGGTATGACCATGGCCTAGCAACACAGATCCAGGTATCCCTAAGAACTGCATTCCACTGTGAATGTGGCTGCATGAGATGTCATTAGTGAGAGAACAAAAGAAATCATAAGTAAAAAATCTTTGATTTGGGGCCAGAGGAAGGCAGGTTACAGCAAAGCCGGGGAGTTGTGCAGAAGGCTTCGGGTGTTATCTGGTGATATTCCTTGCTCTGAGACTAATGAGAGCTTGTGGTTTGCTAAGAACACTCTGTAAAACTGCTGGGTTTAAAGGTTTACTTTATTATTTACTTATGTGTCTACGTGTGTGGGTGTGCTCACAGAAACCCAAGGAAGGTGCTGGATCCCTTGGCGCTGAAGTTACAGTTAGTTGTGAGTTATTGGACATGAGTGCTGGGAGCCAACAAGTGCTTAGCGGCTGAGCCATTGCTCCAGCTCCAGCACACAATGTTTTACCAAGAAGTTCTACCTAGGACCGTCCCATCCTCTCAGTCCGTCCCACAGGCCTCTGACAGCTGGCCTTCGCTAGTTCCTCCATGATTCAGACTCCTGGCTGAGCTGGTCAAGTGCTACACAGAGTCTCACTGTGGTCAGCTTGTCTCTGCATCTTCAGCCAGTTCCACCCTCTTCTGTCTGCCCAGAATGTAAGGAAACTGTTCTTCAAATCCCAGACTCCCTGCCTGGCCTCGTCCAATCTTCCCTATGCCGGGCATCATCTTCATGTCTAACTGAACAATCAGACTTCATCTCTGTGAACTTTTGAATTCTAACGCATCCACAGTGTCTTAGCTCTTCATCTGAGATGCAACCCTTTACTCACGAGCCTCTCGGCACAGAAAGTACTAACCATATTTGTGTTTCTGACTGCAAGGGAAGTGTAGCAAGCATGCTATATGCTTCCAGAAAATACCACTGCAGAGGAAGGGGAGCCTAAGGTAGGTTTGGAAAGACTCCACCGTGAGGGCAGTCTGTCCCTCTAAATTATAAATATCAAAGGCATGAGTAAGGAATTTCCAGATGGAGACTGTTGTCCAAAGGAGCTAATAAACACCATTAACAGGAAGGTGAGAGAAGAGACAGAAGAGTGGAAACGATAGCGGACCCACTTCCTGAAATACATACTTCTTTGTAGATTCTTCCCCCTCTGAAGCAAAACTCAACTTCCAGAAAAGCCTTATCCCTTCTTTAATGTCCCTAAAAGTATTTACTTAAAAGAAGGGGACCTGGGGTGAATAGCAGAAGGTGGGCAGTCTGCTAGAGCCCCTGCAGAACCCATTCTACAGGGATGACACAGCCTGCATCCAAAGGACAAAGCAGCAGCTACTGCTGGCCTCACCCATGGCCACTGGGATGTCTGTCCAGTTCAGCGCGCATTTCTGTGTGCAGATGCCTTCCTCGTTGAGGACCACAGTGAGATCATCCTGACCCACAGCTACTTTTCCATCTGCCAGAGGCGCAACTAAGGGCTCCAGCTGCTTTCCTGTTGGGAAGAGCTCTTTGATGGACCCCTTTCCATCCACCTGCAGGAAGACATGAGGGGAGTTAGCCAGCACTTCCCAGAAAGAGGCATGTACGCAGCCTAGAAAAACCCGCACAAAACCCAAACCAGAGAAGCCAATAATGTTCCTTGTTTGACTCGAGGGAATATGATTTTCATTATGACCATCTTTTCCACAGTGCAAGAGCAGTTTCCAGAATGGAGAAAATCATCTGCCCGGCACCACCCGTGCTATAGTGCAGAGCAGCTGGGGCTTTTACCGATGCGAGGTGCTTCAATACAGAACATCACTGCTGATGGGCATGAAAACGGTACAGCCAGCTTATATGCTAGCTTTTCATAGAGCTAAGCACAAGCCCACCACAGGTGCCAGCAATACCACCTCTAGGTACTACTGTCCATGGGAAATAAAACTTTACATTTATACAAACTCTCACATACAAACGCTTATAGCAGCTTTCTTCAGAGTTGCTAAAAATGGGGAACAGGTATATCCTTCAGCTGACAGGCGAATAAACAAACTCCAGTCCATTCATGGCACAGAATACTTCGGCTGTGAAAGACAGCAACCACTGACGTACGCACACAGATGAATCGCTAATGTACTATACTATGCTATGTAGATCTCCACTTGATACAATTCTGTTTATTTGACATTCTCCAAAAAACCAAACTTAAGAGACAACGCATCCTTATCAGTGGAGGTCTAGGAGCTGGATGAGAGGCAGCTGGAAGGGAGGTGGCAGGCTTGCTTAGAATTGTCACTGTGGCATTAGTTATATAACCCTAGATATCTGTTAAAACCAAGAGTTATACAACAAAAAGAATAGAATTTAATGTACGTCAGGACATGAGCAATTTTTTTTTTTTTTTGGTTTTTGAGACAGGGTTTCTCTGTGGTTTTGGAGCCTGTCCTGGAACTAGCTCTGTAGACCAGGCTGGTCTCGAACTCACAGGGATCCGCCTGCCTCTGCCTCCCGAGTGCTGGGATTAAAGGCGTGCACCACCACCGCCCGGCACATGAGCAATTTTTTAATAGCCTGGCCCTAAAGCAAGATTTGCCACCTTCAGAAAATGAAGCCTTAAGAAGGTGAAGGGGGCCGAGTCTGTAGCTCAGTGGCAATGGTGCTGTGTGACAGAAGCGTCCACAGGAGTCGGAAGGTGAGACACCTGCTCCAGCCTTAGGCCCCGCCACTCTGCAGACTCCTCTCAGTGTGCACATCCCTGGTTAGAATCTCATCTGCTGAGAGCAATGACTCCCTCGGGACTCTGAACCCCGAGTGCTGGCAGCAGGAAAACATCCCCAAACTAAACATGCAGAGCAAAAATAGCGAAGAGATAAACAATAAGGAGCTAACACTGTGGGGAGAATTGGTGAGGAGCCGCCCATCTCTTCTACCTACAGTATGCACACGAGGAGGAAAGACAATGCTGTGGCTGTTCACCTCTGTGGGAGAAAAAAACAAGTTCTAAAGACAGTTTGCATAGCAAGATTTTTTTTATATGTGTGAGTATTTTGCCTGTATATTATGTCTGTGCACCACATGTGTGCCTGTGCCCATGGAAACCAGAAGAGGGCATCAGATCCCCTGGAGCTGGAGTTACAACTGACTCATAGTTGCCCTATGGGCGTTGGGAACTAAACCTGGATCCCCTAGAAAAGAAATCAGTGTTCTTAACCACTGAGCCATCTCCAGCCTCCAGCAAGGTATATTGTAAAAACAGGGGAGAAGCCCATATAGTAGAAGTACTTATGTTCTTCTCTGAAGGTCCCGTCCCTCACCTGCACCGTTTCTGATTTGGGGAGAGAGGGAGTCCGGATGAGCAGCACCCCCATTTCCTCATCGGCATTTCTATAATACACCAATGCAACTTCTGAAATTAGTGGAAAAACTGAAAACAAACGCACTAAGAGATTTTGAACTCTAAAATCAGAAATACTTAAGCTAACACTAAAAAAATTCATATGTAATTCTGAATTCTGAGCAGGTGACACTTGGGAAAAAATATGATGATCGGACAGACAGTAAGCCAGAGCCCTGAGCCTCTCCCAGTCATCAGATACTGCTGGATAATGAGGCAGAGAAGGAGCGCTAACTCTGCTTGGCTAAAGCACATAGACACCTAATTTGGGCGAATATTAAGAGCAAAAACACACAAAAACTATGCACACAGACAGGAACCTGTTACACTCAGAACTATACTGAACAAGGTCTCTCGACCTGTAGTTCAGAAGTGATAATCATCTGTCAAGGTAAACTCACGATCACCTCCCCAAGGCAAAAACAGAAGGTTTTACCCTGATCAGGTAGTAGTCTCTCTTGAAGCCAACGCAGATAGAATTTTCACACCATGCCATGGACTTGGGCACATCAGGAACACTAAAGTCCCCCTAAAAAAAAGAAAATATGAGTTCAATTGAAAAGATATTAAGGACAGTAGACCCAGGCCTTTCTGTTGTTATACTACTTCTAGTCTACAAAATACCCTACACTCCCAGAATTATATAAATAAAATATAAATCAAGTTTGGACTTAATCCCAGCACTCAGGAGGCAGAGCAAGCAGATCTCTAAGTTCAAGGCCAGTCTGGTCTATAGAGCAAGTTCCAGGACAGCCAGGGCTACACAGAGAAACCCTGTCTCAAAACAACAGTAACAAAAGAAAACCAACTAACCAACAACATGAATTACCCTAATAAAAATATAAATCACCCAGGAACTGGAAAATACATCTGGAAAAGGTGAGAGCCACTAGAAGATAAAATAATCTTCGGTAATGCTGTGGAATTACGCAGCAGTGGGCACGAGCAACTCCCAGGGCTCTGCGTCAGTGCATCTGTCTGGGAGAACCTCGTTAGCTCTGAACAGGAGGCTGCGGCCAGCTACAGCACCAGCTCCCACCCCTTCCCCATGGCAGGGACAGTGGACTTTACCTGCAGTTCATGGAACTCCCTGTCCTTCCAGAAGTAGAGCTGCAGCTTCTTCCTCACTGCCACACACATCCGCAGCACCTCCTCGCCGGTCTCGGTGTGCTAGGGAGAAACACCCAGGCCAGTGAGCATGCGGTGACTCCATGGCACAGCGGCAAGCAGACTGGCAACCTCGACTTGAATCTAAACCTGCAAGTCCTAGAGCCCCACTGCCAGGGCTGGGTGGAGGAAGGCAAGTCTGTCCATCCTTAGACACACCTGGATGAGGAGCACTTCTTTCAGACGGACATCCTCAATTCAGAAAACAATCCCAGGGTATGTCTTCCATTCTATAATTGGGCCATCCCCTCCTCTGCCCCCTTTTTCCCTTAAACATTTCTTGCCCGTGGCTGTCGGGGCCAGCATGAGTCGGTGACAGCAGACCCACTTGGAATACTTGGAAAGAATTGGGAAAAGAAAATCTCCAAGCACAGGGCAATTGAGAGTGGAAGTGAGGGGGCTGAGGAGATGGCTCAGAGGTTAAGAGCACTGGCTGTTCTAGCGGTCCTGAGTTCAATTCCCAGCAACCACATGGTGGCTATAACCATCTGTAATGAGATCTGGTGCCCTCTTCTGGCCTGCAGGCATACATGCAGGCAGAGCACTGTGTACTAATAAATCTTTAAGAAAGAGAGCCACCAAAAGCTATCAACAATTCCAGCTGAGAAGCGGCCCAGGAAGTCTGAAGAACAGAAGGATGACAAACTGGCAAAAACAAAGATGTCATTTTTGAACAATGCAAACTCCCTATGACCAAGACTACAGTACTTTGTTTAGAACAAGTCAATTTAACACCACGACCAGGTTCATGACAGTGTTGAGATGCTGCTTTCCCGCAGTGGTCCGCATGACAACTAGCTGCCTCCTGACACATTGACACTCGGCGATTTAACTAGCACACAGGGAATGAAAAGCTTGCATCCTCATACCACATATAATATGACTCAAAGCAAAATATTCTTCTCTGAAGGCTGCTGGGTTTGGATGCCAGAGCCATTCTTCTCATGGAGTGTTAGGAACTTGGGCAGTGCTGGATTCACAAAGCCAAAGTTCACCTCAAACACACTCACCTGGAGGTCACAGGTGAACAATGATGCCCCCTTGGCCTTTGAAACGGTAGTGATTTGTTGAAATGTCAGCAAGTCATGGACATAAATGTTGTTTTCTGTTTGGGAGAAATCACAATGTCACTAAGTCAATCGCTAACACAATCACCAAGATAAAATCATCAAAAAAAAATTAACTGTGTAACATCTAAAAGAAGTGAACTGCAGACTCTGGCTGAGGATGTACTTCCAGTTTCACTAACGATGTCCATTCCTGACTCTATCAGTGCAAACATCTTCTGACCTGGGTATTCTGTTCCTTAAGATGCTGAGATGACCAGTTCAGGGAGCTTTCACTTCCTACTGCACTTGAACTCTCAAGTGTGGAAATATGTCAGCATTTATTTAGGAAATAGTTTTCTTAGCCACATAAGCTAGCAAGCTCCATTAGAAAAAAAACAAGACTCTCTGGATTCTGTACAAACCATGGCAAGGATTTCTGCTTCAGCAGAAATCATGAACCACTCAGTTCCAAGACACCAATCAGTGCCCAAACCAGGACAGACCAACCCTGTATTCCTCTCCTGTTCGTATAACCTTTCACAAAGCTTAACTAGGCATAGGAGGAGATTAAAACAACAAACAACAGCACAATTACAGACACAACAGCAATAGCACAGGGGTGCTGTCTCTCTCAGAATATCTCGCTGCTATCTTTGCTTCAACCCCATGGCTGACACAGGTAACCAAAACTGCAGAAAGTAAACCTGTGGGCAGAAGGATCACCAAAACATCTAAACTGACCTTTCAGCTAGCTCCTATGGTGGAGATTTAGTGCTTAAATGTTTATCTGTGGACCAGGAACTGAAGTTATAATGATTCTGTCATTCAGGCCTTGGGCTAAATAGTCCAGGGTGTGAGGTAAGTGTTTAGGCTTCAGCCTCTCTGGCTGCCTCCTGCAAAACCATGATGCTGAAGGTGAGGGCTCTAACAGTCCGGCCCCAGCTGCCTCTTGCTGGATAGCTTGTCATCTTTATCACATGTCCTAAGTCAGGCCACAAGGAACACCTATTGCCACATGACAGCCTTGCTGATGTTGCTCCTGCCACAAAGGTTCTGCCTACTTCTCTCTTCCTATGGAAACTGTATCAGTCCTTCCTATTCCCCGGATCCCACAACACTGTCAACGTTTCTATGACCATTACTTCCTAAATTCTGGCCATGATAATGAGAATATAATCAAAGGTAGATGCAATGTCTCATTGATTTCTGTACTCCTAATGTCTACGTCAGACTTGCACAGGTTATGGTATATAATTATATGATCCATGGATGGATTATTACTTGTTGATCACTGAACAGAGAATCTTGAAGAACAGAGTTCAAATTCATGAGAGATGTCACCTTCATTACCCATATGCCCTGCTGTATCTGGTTAAAAGGTACCAGTTCATTGTTAAATACTATGAAATTAACACAGAAAATACAAACGTAGCCCCTTTTCTTACCTAACAAGCTGACTAGAATCTTAAACTGGGAAACCACATGGATCTGGAAAATAGCAAATCATCACACGCAATTAAACATTTCCGGTAAGGTTTACTGAAAGTTCACTTAACAAGAAGACTAAACCAGACTAAAGGGCCTGTACTGGTGACAGACACCTGACTCATTTTTCTGTGTAACCACGGTCTCTGCTTGTGAAAGAGGATTCAGGTGCATGACCACAGGCTGTGTCCCTATATAAAGAGGGCAGAGAGAAGAGGATTCAAATGAAATAAAGTCAACAAGTTCTACCTCTGGCTAGGGCTTGAGTGTATCCCTCAATAGCTAATGCCTCTGTGGGGGGCCTGGTCCCCACTGTGGTGATATTAAGGAGTAAGGTCTGGTGGGAAGTCTATGGGTCACTTGGGATATATAATTAGAAGAGAGTCAATTAGTACTCATGGGATTCTTCAATTAGTTCTCAAGAGAGGTCAGGCTATTGAACAGGTCAAACTCTTCCTGAATCACTCCGGCTTCCTGTGAGACAGTATGACCTTCCCTTGTCGTGTGTGTTCTGTCACGAGGCTTTCAGCATGGCTGAGATGCTGGCAGCACTGTGTTCTTGGACTTCTAGAACTGTGAGCTCGATCTTGGCTCTTCCTAAAGTAGCCTGCTTCAGTTATTGTATTACAGCGCTGAAAACCAGACTAACACAGCAGGGCTTCATGGAATCAAATAATACTTATACCAACGAGCAAGGCCACTTACCTGCTGGATCTTTTTGGAAAAGTTCTTATTGGACTTCTCTAGTGTTACCTCAAACCTGTTACAACCTATGGAAAACAAACAAACCTCTGTAGTTCCAAGCACAGGGATACATAAGAAACAAAACACGGCATCATGTGCACTCCTAATAAACCTTTAAATTACCTAAAGGACTACAAGCCAGAGGTCTAAAACAGGCGGCTCTCTTTCCTGAGCACAGCAGGCGGCTTTCAACCCCAGGGTTACAGCAGAGGGTCTCACACACCTTTACCATCAGCAGGAAAGATCATAAGGTGTTTACCAAAGCAGCCAGGTACCTGGAGTCTGAAGATCTTACTCTACAAAATACACTGGCCAAGTGTTTCTCAAAAAGAGGGTAAAGAGTTGTAGTCACGTGAGAGCCCGAGCCTGAAACCAGGCCAAAGTCTACTTCCACCTAGACAGAACTACCTCCCGGCAGCCGCCCTGCATCCTGCAGACAGAGCAAACAGCACCATCTCCAAGCCCGTGCAGGGGATGCATCTACGCTTACTGCCACTTTCAGGTGAGGCTACATCTGCTGCCACTGTTGCAAAAAGGGGGAAGAAAGT
Source organism: Microtus ochrogaster (assembly GCF_000317375.1). NCBI lineage: Eukaryota > Metazoa > Chordata > Mammalia > Rodentia > Cricetidae > Microtus > Microtus ochrogaster. Next base: position 28,914,188 of record NW_004949096.1, read on the forward strand.
CAACACCATAAAGACACAGGAGCCTGATCTTGCTGGGGAAGCAAGTACATTCAGCTACAGGAGTTACCAGAACAAAACCAAGCAATTACATCATAAACAGCTACCACGAGGCAGTGACTAGATACAATGTGTGGGACTGGTTTCAACCTACATTGTATATCATCCCACAGCTAACCCCAAAGAGCTGGTACCCCAGTGTTGTCCAAGAAAAAGTCTTACTTTGTAGCCTGCTGTGGCCTAGATTTTACTGCAAAGGCCAGGCTGGCCTTGAATTTACTGCAATCCTCCTGCCTCAGCCTCCTGAATGCTGGGATTAAGGGCATGAACTGTCACACGGGTTTTCACTTTTTCCTCATTTTCTTTTATTACTAGGGCGGGAGCATCCGCAGCAAAGGACAGATCGGTGGAGTTAGTTCTCCCCTTCTCCCCTTACCCAGGTTCCAGGCATTGAATCTGGGTCATCAGCCAAGCCCTTCACCACTGGAGCATCTCACTAAACACTTATTGGTTGGTCTGTTTTTTTGAGACAGGGTCTCACCGCATGTTTGAAACAGGGTCTGGAGCTCTCGTCCTGTTTCCACCTCCAAAGGTGCTGGGGGGATTATAGGAATGTGGCACTACGGCAGGTTCCAAAGTCATATTTGAGGTGTCGAGTGGGAACAGTAGCTAGGGGAACAGCCAGTGTTGGGCAAACATCTGTTCTCACAAAGACACAGCTGGAAAATAGCAAAATTCTGTTCTTTTCAAGCAACTGGATCTTCGCTGTAGATAACAGACTTGACAAAGGGAGTTTCTGAGATTGAGGACTCACACAGGTAGCTGTGTATTCTGCTACCGTTGGAGCACACTGGTCTGCCTGATGCATTGGATGGCCCTTGGCATGCATGATTTGAAACTTCAACTGGAAGTTTCAAAACTAGCATCTGGAAAAATAGTTTCACAAGTCACAAATTTTCTGAATGATAGCATATTGCATTCTAGAATATTTAACACCACACTCACTGCTGTCATCCCAAACACCAATGGAAAAATCTTTAAGGCCAAGGCCTCAGGGTCTCCAGAGCTAGGCCAGGCCTGGTCCTGCACTTTACAGTGGCTGTTATCCAGAGCCAGGTGCTCACTGGCCATTCCTGTTGTGAACTGTGGAGCTTGAGGCTACGGCCAAAGCACCTCTGGGTCAAGGGAGAGCTGGAAGAGGAGTCCTTGGACGTCTGCAGAGAGGCTATTATAACTCTTACTATCGTTATTTCAAACGACAGTGGATGGGAAGCCGGTTCGCTTTAAGAAGGGAGGTGGTGGCATCTGAACGCCGAGCAGGTTTCAGAAGCTGGTGAGCACCATCAAAGCCACACTGCCTCAGTCTCCAGAGCCTGAAGGCAGAACCCTGAGACCTCCTGGCTACCCTCGACAGACCTAGGGACAGGAAGGACTGAAATATCTCACAGACCCATTTTTCCTGCATGTTCCTGTAGCTGCCTGTGGTCTTGCCTTTGCATGGGGGGGCATATCTGTCTGGAATCCACCTTTGCACCCACCCCACCCTGCCCCCTCCTACTCTTCCCTACCTCTTCTGAAATCCCTGTGTCTCCCATAGGCCCTCGTGAGTCACTTCCCCTTCTCTAGTGGAAGGTGCAAGTGTGTGCAAAGAGGAAACTCAGCAACACTGGCAATGCTTTCTAGTCAAATAAATGTTGGATAAGTTAAAAAAAATTCTTTAAGGTCTGAGAAGGCAGCAAGCTTATGGGGTAGGCACTGACTGGCCACACTTTCCTTTTCTGTTGTTACTTAACAAATACTGCCAGTGTGTTCCTCTGAAGTGATTTCTTAAAAAAAAAGAAAAGAAAAGAAAAGAAAAGAAAAGAAAGAAAGAAAGAAAGAAAGAAAGAAAGAAAGAAAGAAAGAAAAAAGAAAAGAAAAGCAAGCAGTTGGGTACAGTGAGTGGCACACGCCTTTAATCCCAGCACTCGGGAGGCAGAGGCAGGTGGATCTCGCAGTTCGAGGCCAGCCTGGTCTATACAGTGAGTTCAGTACAGCCAGGGCTATATAGTGAGACCCTGTCTTGAAAAACAAACAAAAAGCCAAGAACTTTACTCAATATCCCAAGGATAATTGAGTCTTTCAGGCAAAACTAATGTACCATGAGAAAAAAAAAAACAGTTCATCTCATAACAACATACAAAACATCTTTCCCTGAAACAGCCATGGGTCTGCATACCTAAAACTAACTCTGAAGGCCAGGATAGCCTTGAATTTGAAGCAATCCTCCTGCCTCAGCTTTCTACATCATGGGATTACAGGCATGAAGTCACTACACTTGGCCTGAAAAGTTGTTTTTATTTTGTTTGCCAAGGTCCCACACTGCAGCCCAGGTGCCCTCAGTGCCATGACGGTCTTCTTGCCTCTGGCTCCAAAGTGCTATTATAACATCTGTGAGCCACTGCGCCTTGCTGATTCTTTATTTCTGTTTTATTTATTGTAGTGTTCTGCATTGACCTTAACCAAAAGGCTGAGAAGCAATTATTTAGTTTTCTGCTCCCCCATTAAATCTGAACCCACGGCATATGGCCAGAAAACAACGGTTAAATGTTTTAGATAGTTCAAGGTAAGTTTACTATTTAAACCAATGACTACATCTGTCAAAGAATAAAAACATCTGGCTTTGAGAACTCCAACTTTAAAGCGAGGATGAGCAAAGAACTACCCACAGGGTCCTCCGTGTGCAGCGCGGTCCTGTTCACTCACGGACACACTACCTATGGCTGCTTTCCGCTTACAGGGGCATTAAACTCAGGGCAAATTTTATGATGCTTAAAGCCTAACTTGGACTTTTTTTTTCTACTTGAAGGTTTACATTTTTGTTTGTTTGTTTTGTTTTCGGAGCTGGGTTTCTCTACACAGCCCTGGCTGTTCTGGAACTCACTTTGTAGACCATCCCACTGGCCTTGAACTCAAGAGTTCTGCCTGCCTTTACCTCACAAGTACTGGGATTAAAGGTGTGTGCCGCCACTGCCCAGTTTGAACACCCAGAAGCGGGTGTTGGATTCCCTGGAGAGGCCCAATGTGGGTCCTGGGAACTAAACTTGGGTCCTCAGCAAGAGCAGTACGCATTCTTGACCACTGGGCCATCTCTCTAGCACACAAAATGGACTTTTGCTGGTTTTTAAAGATTTAGTTTTATTTACATGTGCATGTTTGCTTCCGTGTATGTATATGTGGGCATCTGTGGAGGCCAGAAAAGGGCACCAGATACCCTGGAACCGGAGTTACAGGAAGTTTTGAGCCAATAAAGGTATTGGAAACCAAATTTGGGCCCTCTGGGAGAGCAAATGTTCTTAACTGCTATTCCAACTTCCCTACCTTATTTGGACTTTTTGGAGAAGTTTGATGACCCCTGACTTAAAGAAAGTAACGCAGAAATGAAATAAACTCTCTATTTTAGTCTCCAGTTTCTCCTCTTACCTTTCATAGAACCTGATCTTTATTTTAGTTTTTGAGACCAACTCACTGTGTAGTCAAGCAAAGTTGGCCATGAACTCATGGACGATTCTCCTGTCTCAGCCTCCTGAGTGCTTCAATTACAGGTGCGAGCCACCACACCTGATCTTTTTAATTTTCTTATTATGAGACAGGGTCTTGTTATACAGCTCAGGCTGGCCTTAAACTTGTGATCCTTCTGCCTCAGTCTCCTGAGTATTATGAGTAAGCACCATGACCACTGGCCCTTTTTTTATTCTCTATTGCCACAGATTTTTTTCCCTCCATGTTATGAGACCCCTTTCCAGATTCCAAAAAGAGGCTCCTATTTCTACTCTCACCTGAAATTACTAAGGAAACTGTAATTTCCGGGGCTAGAGAGATAGCTATGGTTAAGAGCACTTGCTACTCTTGCGGAGGACTTGAGTTTGGTTCTCGGCATCCATATCCGCCAGCTGACAACCACCTATAACTCCAGCTTTAGGGGACCTGATGCCTTCCTCTGTCTTCCCTAGCTATATATGTATGTATACAGAGTCACAGATATACACAGAGACATATACACATGAATAAATATAAGAAAATGAAAAAAATTTATAAGAAAACTATGTTATATTTTCAGGTCCATTATGGTTGAATAATGACAACTTGGTCTAACCTCTTCTTGCATGAAGAGCAAGTTTCTATATATAGTAGTTTTAGGGCATAATACGCTAACATCAGTTTTCTTTTTTCACGTTTGCGTGTGTGCACACCTGTGTGTACATGCACGTGGAGGGTAGAGGACAACATCAGATGATGTTCTACCTTGGGTTTTTTAGATGGGGCCTGTCACTAGGACCTGGAACTCACTGATTCTGTTAGTCTGCCAGTCTCTGCTTCCTCGAACCTGGGATTCCAAGCACGTGAGGTAAGCCTGGCTGTTTTACGACAGTCCTGGGGATCAGACTCAGACCCTGGTGCTCACAAGGCACGAGCTCTACCCGTTGGGCTCTCTCTCCGGCCTCCCAAACATCCATTTTCCATAAAGGAGTACAGACGTAAAACCAGAACAAAGGAGGAATCTTTAAGAGAGCATATTTTAGACACTTCAGTTATTATTCTGCATCACCACTGACAAAGTCACAATGAGAGCTGTCTAAAGTCCTTCTGAGTCTACTGCTGCTTTACCTGCTCTCAACAACTTTGCCGAAGTTTACAAAAGAGAATGCTGGCATTGAAAGGACTCAGCCAGTCATGTGGCCAAAAAGGAAAACTAGGCTCAAACCTAGATTGCCCTCTTCACAGGTGGCCTAGCCTCATAAGTTGGTGCCGTCCACATCAATGGCCACTGTTCTTTACAGGTTTTTTTTTTCTTTCTGCCTACAACTATACAGCATGTATACAGAAACATTTCTTATTAGGTAGTGAATCTCCTAGATAAGAAGGTAGGTATTATTCAGCTCCACCCATCAGAGGAAAAGATCCCAGAAGATACTCAATGTTTCTCCCCTTTCCCCACAGTCCTCCCTCCAATCACCCCCTAACTGGCCTGAGAATCTCTGTTTCCACAGTTGCACACTAGCTGTAAAGCTTTCCTGTGCATCGTCTGGGTTCGAGACACTTACCGGCATCCTTCCGAATCCTGTAGAGAAGAAGATGTCCTTGTTTGGTTCCAACAAGAAGCCATTCCTCTAGAAAAGAGCCCAGAGAAAGTTCATTGGCTTTTGGGAAAACCCTACTTCTTTACCTTGGGTCTGAGGAGGCTGGAGTTGTGGCTTGGTAGTAGATCCCTGCCTGGTGTGAGACATAAACTCTGCTTTCAAGTCTTAGTGTGTATGTGTGGGTGCGGGAGAGCCACAGTGGAAGGGGCCCAAAAGGAGGAGGAAGAAAAAGAGGGTAGTTGGAAACAATCGAAAATGATTTATTTTGCCAGGCACGCGGCTCACACCTATTCTCTCAGCACTTAGACCACTGAGGCAGGAGGACTTCAGTGAGTTTAAAGCTAGACTGGGCTACTAAGTAAGATTATTTTTAGACCAGAAACATTAGCAGATTAAAAAAATGTCCTTGGTTTCATTGTTTAAGATTAAGTTTAGGAGACAGGGAGTGGGGAGGGGCTAACAAAGACTAAGGACGTATGAAAAAGCCTCACGGAAATTCACTACTTTGTAAGCAAATTGAAAATATAATTTATTCTCTGAGTTGGAGGCCAGCCTGGTCCAAATAGTGAGTTCTAGACCAGTAAGAACTATCTAGTGAGACCTTGTCTCAAATAAACTAATAAATAAATAACAAAAACTACATCTATAGCTTTATATATATAATTTTAGAAAGAGAAAGAATTTAGACACAGGTATCCTGTATGGGTGAACAATGCTTTTCCAGAAAGAAGTTGGTTACCAAATGAAAATCTCAGCACCAGTTGTGGGATACCTCGTTACTGGACAGGAAGGCCAGAGAGGCTCCCCAAAGAATACACTCTACTGCCGACTTCTTGGTTTCCCACCATGTCTAGGCACAAGACGCTACTGCTAAAGACACCACACACGTTGGTTGCAGAGCACGGAGAAACCAAGCTGAAGCTGACCTGAGAACTTCCTCCCCGCTAGCTGGCTTTCACAGTACTATAAGGTGCTACTGTGAACCCTGAATGCTCTAACACTAACCTCCCAGGCAAGATGTGCCCACTGGGCAATAGTGACGTGAAGGTTACGGGGGCAACCAATCAGTTTCTGAACTGATTTGAGGCCTGCTTCACAAGAGATAAACCTAATCAAAAACACCTGGCTTCTGAGGTCATAAGCCCTACAGGATAAAGTGCTACCATTATCTGCTACTTTTGTTCAATGCACACGGTATCAAACTGCCTTCTAAATATCTATGGTTATGCTCGGAACTATGTGCTGCTTGGCCGTGAAGCTTCTTCTGTAGTTGGCAGTTAATAAAGAGTCTCATGACTGGTTGGAAAAAGTGACTGTTAAGTGCTCATTCCCAGACATCTATAGCAACACCCCCACCCCGGGTAGCCAGGAGACATTTTAGAGGAGGAGGTGAAAGGACCGTGAGAGCTGGAGGATGGAGAAAAGCTGTAATATACTGTCATATACTGTCCAGAAACGGAGTGGCCATTGCGCTCATCAACTCACGCAATTAGCTGTCGGAGCACAACACAGAGAAACAAAAAGCCTACAGCATGAAATGGATATCCACCTGGGAATCAACACAGCATATCAGAAGACAGACCATGTTACCCAAACAGGTAATACACCTGTAAACTAAAGTCAGTCCCAGAAAACCACCAGTGTGGTGGGTGTGGCCCATACCTGTGCTCCCAGGATTCTTGGGGTAGAAGAATTCAAGGTCGTCCCTGGCTCCAGGTGGAGTCCTGGTCTAAGAAGGGGAAGTAAGACCTTGTCCTGAGGCTAGAGGTTAGACCTGATCTCCCTGGGAAATGAATAAGGCTGGACCTCTTGTTCAAACTTAATGAAAACTTAATGAAAACTCTGTCCAGCGGTGTAATGCAGCCTAACCTCATGCCATAAGCAGTTTCAGTCCTGGACCACTACCGGCCACAACAGAATACCCAAAAATGAGCTCACTGGCACTTTGTTCTTATTTCGGGACAAGGAATAGGTTGGTCCTGAGCACCTGGGCTCCCCACGTTCTTGTCTCAGCTTCAACCTGATCATGTCAGATGTTTCCAGACATGGTGAAAACTCTGGAACTTGGTCTAGTAATGTTAATGCCACTTCAGGGGTTTGAGCAAAAGAGAGATGCAAAGGGGTGTAAGTCTTTAAAGGCTTGATCTATGTGAATGCACAGAAAAAGATGAAAATGACAAAGACGAATGCAGGCTGAGGTAAATGAGAACGCTAGCACGGTAATTCAGGTAAGAGACAGAGCCTTCGTCAGGAGCAGTAACAACAGACGTAGGAGAAATGACTAGATTGGAGATTTATTCTGGACAGTCAAGAGTCTTTGGTAGACTGAGAATGTGAGGAGTCAACCATGATTCCAAGGCCTGTAGCCTCACCTAAGGAGAAAGAGAAATCCCACTTATTACAACACGGGATACATGATAGGAGTATCTGGAGATATTAGAATCTAGAACAGAAGCTGGATTAATGGCTCAGAGGTTAAGAGCATTGGCTGCTCTTCCAGAGGGCCTGAGTTTGTTTCCAGAACCCATATGGTGGCTCACAACCATCTGCCCGTGCTTTTGTTCCTCACTGTGTTCTAGGAACACAGACACTGTTTCTCCTGCATCCTTGCATTCCTGTCTCGGGTGGAGATGACAGTCCAGGTAGGTATCTAATATGTGTTTGATGAAACAGTAGAGAAATTAATCCCTCCATTTATTAGTTTCTACTGAGAGCACTTTCCTCCAGGAAATGAGGTTTTCTCAAGATGTTTGAGGATTCTCTCCCTGATCCAAAGGACTAGGCCAGTTTACCATGGGGTACTATTTAACAGAGGCTAGCGGCTGCTCAAAGCGTTAACACAAAATCTGAATCCCTCTGGGGACTCCACAAAGACCCAGCAAGGATGGCTGGATTGCACTATAGGTAGATGCACAGGACACTGGTCGCCAACAAGAGTCCCACATGGTCCATCACGGCACCTTTCTCAGTGTAAGACCTAAATGAGGTTTCTAAAGTCCACCTTCGTGTAGGCCCTTGATTTCTCGGACATGGACATTAACAGAGAAGACTGAAATTATTCCTACTTAGCCTTTGGGGGTTGTAACGGGTACTAATGATTCACGGAAAAGCACTCAAAGTAGCTGAGAGTTAAGATTTACATACTTGAACTCCAAAACAAACAAAAGATGCTGACCTTGCTTTCTGCATTAGTCAATCCCAAGGGAAAAAAAGCATACAAGGTCATATAGGTTACGTTTCACGGCAGTCTGTTGTGGTGCTCTTCTATTTCAGAGTTTGGCAACTTGGGCACTTCATGGCATAAGGCAATCAACCACTCAGAGTAAGAGAGTATGTGAGCTATGTACCGTAAAGAAAAGTAAACTGTGACTGAACACTAAGGGCTCTGAAGCATACGCTGCTAACGTGTTCAGTGCCCAGTAAAAAATCTGTGTCTTTCACCTAGGAAACTGCACGACCATTTATTTGAACAAGTTCAAGCCCCTGGCAGCGTTACAACTTCCCAGTGCTTTGCCTTTTTCCACTCAGGACTTCGTAGGAACAGAAGGGGCCCTAATCAAGCACAATTAATACAGCGAGCTTAACCTCTAAATGCACACTGCACAAATGGACTGTCCTTAGAGATCGCGCAAGCCGCCCCGGGTGCACAGTCCTTTCATCTCTGCCCTCTCTGACAGCCTGCGTCCTCCGCCCACCTACACGGTCAGACGCCTTGCCTCCCACAAGACAGGCGCGAGGCCCCGCGGCTCACCCCAGGCAGCCAGGCAGTCGATCTGCAGGGGAAGCTTTTCCAGGATTGGCACCGGCTCGAAAGCGTCGTGCATGGCTGCGGAGCTTCACCGCCGCCGTCCTGCTCCGGCTGCTGGGCAGAGCCTGCGGCCCGAAGACAGGAGAGACCCGGATCCCACCAGGGACCCCGCTACCGGACCTTCGCCAACACAACCATCCTCGCCGCCGGACTTCCTGCTGGCTTAAGCCCGCCCCTTCCGCCGCAACAAGCTCCGCCCCTCTGAATTCCCATCCTGACAGCTGTTGTGGAAGGACCAAAACTGGTTTTAGAGTCTTAGGCTGTGAACGTAATGAAGACCTCATGCTGTCGGGGAGAGTGCCAGCAGAGATGGCACAGTCCAGAAATCCTAGCACTCAGGAGGATCAGTTCAGAGCTACTTCCATTTGCGTGGCAAATTTGAAGACAGCCTAGGACACTTGAGGTCCTGTCTCAAAAACCAGCTCTCCCACCACGGGGCGGGAGGGGGGGCAGGGCCGGGAGGAGTAACTTCTGCCTTGGTGTCAGGCTTGGGTTGGAGATCTGCCACTTAGGAAATACTAGGTTTTTTTTTCTGTTGCTGTTTTTGTTTTTGTGTTTTCAGAAATGGGCCATTGCAGGCCTTTCCTACTCTGCAAAAAGTGTTTCAGCATAAGGCCTATTACAATTGTGAGCATCTATCAAGTCTGACATACTCTAACTAACAGGCATTTGGGTTTAATGCAAAACTCTAAAAGGGTGGGTATGATATGATGTCCAAACAACCGGTCCTGGAGATTTTACTTTTTTTGTTGTTGTTGTTTTTTCGAGACAGGGTTTCTCTGTGGCTTTGGAGCCTGTCCGGGAACTAGCTCTGTAGACCAGGCTGGTCTCGAACTCAAGAGATCCGCCTACCTCTGCCTCCCGAGTGCTGGGATTAAAGGCGTGCGCCACCACCGCCCGGCACCTTTTATTTTTTTAATTTAATTTTTTTTGAGATTTTACTTTTTATACAGTATCAAGTCCTTCATATGTAAGGAGGATTGCTTGTCCTATCCATATCAAACACTGCTCAGACAATCAAATGAATGAACACTGTCAGGCAGTTAGAAACACACAATTTCTAATTAAGTTCAACGTGATAGTTGGATACAGACCATTTCTGTACAGCGTAGATCGAGTTGGTTTTTAATTCTCCAAATGAAATAAAGTTACCCTATAGGCCTCTAGGCAAGGATGGCTGAATGCAGTTCAACACAAAATTGTAAACTTACTAGAACAGGATTTATTATCTTTGTGACTTAAGTTTGTATTTCTCAAGTATAAACTCTGTAGATGGCAACATTGTATCCAAAGTGTCAAAATGCTGAGCTTGTTTGAACCCTTGCTACTTGAAATGTGGTCTCAGATTAGTAGCATCAGCCATACCTGGAAGTATGCTCAAGGTTCTGCTTCAGTTCCTGCCTTGTTTGAGTGTCTGCCTTTGCTTTGCCCAATGATGGATTATGATAGGACCCGAAATAAACCCTTTCCTCCCCGAGGTGCTTTTGGTCATGGTGTTTATCACAGCAATGAAAGCAAACCAGAACACATAGTGTGAGTTATTTTAAAACTGTGGTCATCAGTTTCAACAGAAAATAAGATAGTCTGTAAAGAAAGCCACAGAGAGAAAGTCTCTATTAGCATCTGAAGAAGGGTATGCAGAGAAAATTTGAAATAAATGAGAAAACCATTAATTTTGTTAAATTTTTTATATTAAAAAGTGGCATGAACTTTCCATGTAGAACAAAAATCTGGGGAAGGCAAAATTGGACAAAACCATTAAAACAGAAACACAGCGCTTCAAGTGAGTCCCATCACCTGGTGACATTCCTTATAAACAGTCTCTAAACCAACACCAGATACTAGAACGGTCCATCTTAAAAAAAAAAAAAAAAAGGGCAGCAGTCAGGGCCTCCACACCACTTCATGCAGAGTAACTGCTTGAAAAGCAACGGGACCTGTTCCCTTTCTATAGGCTCCCCCTTCTGAAGCATGACAGTCCCTGCTGCCGGGTGAATAACCACAGCACTTAAACAGAGTGCCTCTTGGCATCTAGTGCAATCCCAAAGGATGACATGAAGGCAAACCAAGCACTGCCAGTGACTCTGCAATGCTGCCCTTGGAGGTGATGAATGGTAGTTGAAGTTTTTGGAGTGTGCACCACATTGCCAGCAATGGGATGTGTCAGAATATCAGATGTCAGAAGAGTTAAGCTAATATTTCTCTTTAAAGCACATCTGAAATAGAAAAATCTTTAATATACACCATTTGTAAACAAAATTGCACTTGATTTTGAAACACATATAACCTTTCTCTCTTTTTTCCTCTCCCTTTTGGTCACTGATAGATCTATGGTTCCTTAACTCAGAAGGGACTATTTCCCTTATGCAAGATGTAAGCTTGACCTACCAGGAAACTGAAAGATAAATGACAACCTCTCCCATCACCAATACAACTTCCTAAATAAATGAAATCACAGGCAGTTGCTCCTAGAGATGACAAATTATGGTGCAGATGACAAAGTCATTTCAGAAACATTAAACTTCGTACTCTGACAGATTAAATAACTGAACAGAAAGTCCAGGGACAACTTGTAGGTTGCAAAAACAGCCATGATGGGTTTGGGGAGCCAAGGGTGTCAATGATGTAAAGCAGTTTGTAGTTTTCTCATCCTATGAATGTGTTTCACTAAGCTGGTCTTCTTGGCTGATACCTCTCTCCAGCTCCCATGCACAAAGACCAAGGAACAGAGCAAGATGTCATTGCCTCCTTTAATCCCGCGGGGCGTGCAGAAGACTGACACATAAGCTGGCCTCTTCCCTGACACGAGCCATCTTCAACGGCGGCTTCCCACTGCTCACTCCATCTTCGACCTCTCAAAGTGTGTGATCATTCGCTCCTAAGAGGAAAAAGATTTATTCTAAGTACATAATTTAAAATGGTCTAAATTCCAAATAATTTCTATAAAAATGGCTCAAATATTTTCCACAAATAACTTTTCTCTGTTATTTACAGCAGTGTATCTATGATGATACCGAAACATTACAGGCCCCATCCAAGGTTAAATAATTCAACTACAACTCAAAAGGAGATTTAGTATCCTTACAGTTTTTTGGTATACAATACTATATTGTTAAATGTAAGCATGGTGTTCTACAGTAGATCTGTAGAACTCTTATTTTAACTAAACTCTGATGCATGTTTGTTGTCCTTGTACCTTCTTCTGGCTTTGGGCACCAGACTCACTCATGATGTATATACATAAACACAGGCAAACACTTATTTACACAGAATAATGCATAAGCAGATAGGTGTAATAGCAAACATCTGTAACACCAACTCTAGGAGACAGAGATGCTCAGAACCACGGTCACGCTGCCCAGCCAGTCTGAAATATCAAGCTGCAGTTCAATGA
>NW_004949096.1:28926606-28927824 GCF_000317375.1 Microtus ochrogaster
CACACACACACACACACACACACACACACACACACACACACACACACACACACACACACACACAGAGTATACTTATAAAAACAAAACAAAACAAACTGCAAGGTTGTGAAACAAATCTGCATACACCTTTAATCCCAGCAATTGGAACTCTGAGTTCAAGGTCAGCCTGGTTGTGAGTTCCCAGACAGCCAGAGCTCCACAGAGAAACCCTGCTTGAAAATGAAAGCAAAGATTTTGAGAATGCTAAATTTTGTGTTTTCTTACTACTTATGTGCATGGGAGCCAAGATTCTTACTTGCAAAGTCTTACAGTTTTTCCACAAAGGCAAATATTAAGGGTAAGATCAATTCCCAAAAGCACCATAGCAACCCTGTATTCCCATGTATGCCATAGTTTCATACAGTGTGTCCTATTCAGCTGGAACACAGCAGGGCTAGAGAGCTAAGGCCAAGGAGGCCACCGATGGCAAAGTAGAAAAAATGTTGTTTTTAACAAAATCTAAATCATTTGATTTTACCAATAAAGATTCAGGAGCCAGATGCTGGGGTGTGAACCTGCTAACTCAGAGAGGCAGAGAAAGTACCCAGCTGACCTTCTTCCTCTGACACCCCAGAAGCCTCCCACCTTCTCCTACTCTGTCTCAAACATCATTCCTCTTAAACTGAATGCCCTTCCTCCCCTCTACTTCCCGTGTCTCTCTATCCATTCTCCTGACTCCCTCTACAGTTTTTTCCTAATAACCCTACATTCACTTCCTGTCAACTGTTGCTTGCTCTGCCTCTTGATCTAAGGTTGACCTGATTTAATCCTATTCACAGTATTCAAGCAGAAATCTCTTGGATTAAAGGTGTGTGCTAGGGCTGAGCTGCACCACAACCAGAAACAGATTTTTCCAGGAAACAACGCAATCTCGGGGTTCACAGTGTGATAATATCCTGCAACAGAGGAAAACCCTGAGAGAGATCCAGGAATCTAAAGAAAATAACCCAGAAAGCAAAGTCTTGTATGGAATGATTTAGATCAGAAATGTGGAGTTTTTGTTGTTTCAATATATCGAGCAGCTTAAGGATTTGACATTTTTATAGTGTCATATAGATGGCCAGTAGAAAATAAAAAAACATTTTGGGAGGCAGAGGCAGGCGGATCTCTGTGAGTTCGAGACCAGCCTGGTCTACAGAGCTAGTTCCAGGACAGGCTCCAAAGCCACAGAGAAACCCT
>NW_004949096.1:28929159-28930537 GCF_000317375.1 Microtus ochrogaster
AAAACCTGTTTCTAAAAGCTTTTATTCAACTTTTAAATGAAACATTTATAAGTCTGCTGGAAAAGGGAGTACGTTACAAAGACATGCAGAAAGGTTAAGACTCAATAGAATATTCATGAATGACCATTTAATTACCAGATCCACAGAGATAATGCCCATGACTTGATTACTAACCTCATCTGAATCCAGCAAGGCCGGAAGTGCTCTGCAGAGAAACATGACATTTAATAAATTCATGAAGGACAATAGAATAGCGAATGCAATTTAAAGCTTTTTTACAATTTAGCTAGGATTTTTATCTTATTAACAGCCCTCCAAGAGAAGAAAGCAAAGGAAAAAGAAAAAAAAAAAAGAATCAGACTGGTTCAAGTTCTATAGAAAGAATAAAACATACTTTACAGTGTGACAGGGTTAACGCCCCATTAACATCACAGCTCTGGCAAGGGATTCAGAAATTATAAAGGAAATGCTATGGAGTTTAGACTGACCTGGAGCTAAATATTTCTAAACAGGCCATTTGAATGAGTAATCCTAATTATTTTTGTTTTTATGTTACTCCTAATCCTTTAACTATTCCTTGGTTCATGTTCTCATTAGACTTCTCTTCAGTTTGTCCACTGAAAATAATAAAGTAAAACTAGCATTGAAACAGGGTTCTTATAGCAATGATTCAAACACTTACACATCAGTCACGGAAGAAGGAACATTCTCTTCTACCCATTTCAAATCATCTTCCTGCTGAGAACATAGATACCAACTGTTACCAAAACATACCAATATGTCTCAAGAACAGATCTGAGTTTATAAGACCTCTATAGCAGCCTTTTGTTATACATAGCACATGCACATAAATGACAAAACATTAAAATTTTTCTTCAAATACCTTTAATCTCTCCCTAGTATCCCAACCCCTATATTACTCAACCTTCTTTCCCTGTGAGTTCGACATTACTGGGTTTTCACAAATAAGAGATCATGCAGCACTTGTTTTTTTGTGCCTGGTTTATTCAACAAAATGTTTTCTAGTTCACCAGCATCACTAAAAATGTCAGAACTCCCTTCTATTTTAAGAATAAATGCTGTTTGACCGTGTATTTAGTCAGTCATTGGGTGAAACTGTTTTCAAGACAGGGTTTCTCTGTGTAGCCCTGGCTGTCCAAGAAATTCACTTTGTAGACTAGGCTGGCCTTGAACTCAGAGATTTGCCTGCCTCTGCCTCCCACACCACGTGCTGGGATCCAAGGTGTGCACAAGCATGCCCAGGTCACTGAGTGAAACTTATGGGTGATGGAGGAAGGTCATTGGTTAATTAAATAAAGAAGCTGCTTGCCCTGATAGGTTAAAACATAGGTGGGAGGAGTAAACAGAACAGAATGCT
>NW_004949096.1:28931536-28947430 GCF_000317375.1 Microtus ochrogaster
CACACACACACACACACACACACACACACACACACACACACACACCTGAAACTCACCCCATTTATAGTCCTAACTCAGACAAGGCTGGTACTCTACAACTGAACTCTATTTCCAGAGCCTTAATTCATTTTGGATGACTTCCGGTTTCTCCAACACCATTTATTGAAAAAAGAAAGAAATGACCTTTTCCTACGTGTCCTTACTACCTCTGTCAAAATTCAAATGACCAGAAATATACAAATGTAACCTCCAGGCTCTCTACTATGTTCCACTGGCTCACTTCTCTATTTTAAGCCAATACCGTATTGTTTGGATCATGATGGCTCTGTAGGTTTGTTCTGATTGTCCTGGGGGTTATACCTGGAACTCATACATGCCGAACACACTCTACTGTGAACTATAGCTCTAGCACCCTGTGGAACATTTTGTTTACTATATTAAGTATATATGTGTTCATATATATGCAGGTATGTATGAGTGTGATGAGTGTGTGTGCACTCAGGACAGATATTAACATTTGTCCTTCTTAACTATTCTTCACCTTTATTGCTGTGTAGGACACCTTGGGGGAGTTAGTTCTCTATTTCCACTGAAACTCAGGTCATCAGGCTTAGCAGCACAGTCTTATCACCACATATTTTTTGAGACAAGGTCTCTCACTGCATCTGGAGTGCACTGATTAGCTAGACTGGCTGGCCAGCAAACACTAGAGATGCTACCGCCACCTCCCCAGGACCTGGGTTACACATGCTTGTTTGGCTTTTATAATGGGCTTGGGTATCTGAACGCAGACCCTCATGCCTACACAGAGAGTATTTTACCCATAGAGCAGAGCCACCTCCTTGGTCCCACTGTGCTACATTTGAAGTTCCGTTAGTATGATGCCTTTAGCTTTATTCTTTTTCTCAAGAACACTTTAACTACTTAGGTGTTTTGCTTTTATTTTTGAGGTTTCTTGCAAACATTATAGTTGCTTTAAAAAAAATTGTGAAAACCTCCTGGAATTTTGATAGTGACTACAGTAATTGCTTTGGGTAGAGCGGGCATTATAATGGTTAATTCACGTAGGTCAGCAAGATGGCTCAAGTGGGTAAGGGTGTTGCTGACAAGCATGAAGACCTGGATTTAATCCCTGGAACTCACATGGTGATGAAAGAGAACCAACTCTCATAAGTTGTTGTCTGACCTGAACACAGGCATAACATACTGAAGGAGCAAAACAAACTCCATTTTGAAAAAGAACTCCATTCTAGACAGGACCTAACTAGGGGGCTGAATGCAGTCCAGCAAAGTCATAAATATTCCCAAGAAACTGTGTCTGCCCTGGTTAAAGAGACCCACCCAGGTACCCAAACAACATCTGTTCACATCTGCTTGCTTCAAACATCCTTGTAGGTACCTGATTAACTACTGTTTTGCCCCTGTGATTAGCACAGGGTCAGCAGATGTCTGGAGGAAGTAACCAGGAGGCTGTTGCTATCCCCTCAGATACTAATGGCCTATCAGTAGCTAACAGCTGAGCTTTACTTTTACTGCTAACTTTTGGCCCTTGCCTTCTGAAAAAGCTTCTCCAATTTATAAAGCAGAGACTAGGGACCATTCAGCTAATGGTACACAGGGGATGTGCGTACACAACTGTCAGCATCAAAGACCCCGACCAATACAGGAACCCAAGATTAGGTTCTAATTAGTTACATAGAAAAAGGGGAATGAGAAAAATGAAAAAGTGATCAGAATGACCTGTGGCTTTCTGCCTGAACAACGCTGTTTAGGCTAGGCTAAAACACTTCATACATGACAAGGGCCATGGCAGGAGCCCATAACAACTGGGAGAGCATTGCCTCAAGGACAGCCAAGAACTGGCCAATTAAAAATATGACCATAGTATGCTTCCTCTACATACCCCAAGGACAGATAGGAATGGGCCAACCAAGAACATCCATATTTCATTTACATAATGATTTCATGCTTTTTGAATTTGCTGTCCTCAATTAGGTACAGGTATAAAAACTAGGTGAAAACTCATGGTCCTACAAAATTATTTATAAAAAGTCCTATAAACTCTGGAAAGGAGCTCCTCCCACCCTTACTGTGTTGAGTGTGCTGGACAAGTTCCTTGCCTCAGCTGGTACTATGCTTTGGAATAAACCATGCTTTTGCATCCAAGTCCAGGATCCCTGGTAGTCACTGTGGGGGACAAGAGTATGAGCACAACAATATACCATCTCCACTCACACCCATATGCACACATACACACAAATAAATAAAACATGATGTGTATTAAAATATTTAAGAGCAAAAAAAATAACAACATAGTTACAAAAACTCATTAAGGCCCACCCATAGCAATCTTAGGTTCCACCACGGGCCACAACCCAGGCAAAGATCACAAAGAAAGGAAAAAAGTCACACTTACTGTTTTGTTTACTTTACTATTTCCATTTGGTTCCTGCTTGGTACTTCTCATTTTCATTCCTTCTACAAAAGGGAAAGAAAAGACAACAAAAAGCCCATAAATTGGTTAACTTTGTCATTACACCAACCACCAAAGCAAAACAGTACTCAGAGATCTAAGTTTACTGACTGATCAGAACAGACGTTCCTTTAACCTTTGTAATAAAAGTGCAAAGCTAAAGCTGTGTCTCACTTCTACAAGAGATCTGAGCATTAATGCACAAGTGTCAGTCGGTTTACTGTGGCTTCACTTAAAAGTTTGGCCAGTCTCCCTTCACCCTAACTTTATCAAATACAAGAACTCCCATAGTTGTTTTTTTTCTTTTAAAATTATTTTCTTTAAAAGAAAATACTAAAAGCACAAATATAAACAGGAAGTTTTCTCCAAAGCTCACCAAAACTTTCCTTCAGCATCGGTTCCTTCTGTTCATCCTCTTCATCTTCCTCTGACAATGGTGAAAAGGCAAACCTGGCGGAAGAGCACAGAGGGAATGCCACAGGGAATAGTCACTCTCTGACATCAAAGAACTGCTTCCCCTTCAGAGAGGTCTTAACTGACCATATCATCAACGAGTATCGAGGCAGGAAGAGCCACACTGTTGGAGAGAATTATTTTCAGGTGTGTTGCTTTTGTTTATGCTGTTGTATTTGATTAACTGTGATTCTTTGCCTGTTTAAAACACTGGTGGTCCTAATAAGGACATGAACGACCAATAGCAAGGCAGAAGCACGGATAGGCAGGTCTAGCAGGCAGAGAGTATAAAAGGAGAAATGAGGAGAAGAACGAGGAGGAGCAAAAGAGAACAAGGAGAGAAGAATATCAGGGGCCAGACACCCAGTCACCCAGCAAGCCATGGAGAAAGAAAAGAAAGGTATACAGAAATAGAGAAAGATAGAAGCCTGGAGTCCAAAGGTGGTCAGGATAATTAAAGTTAAGAAACGCTGACAAGAAATATGCCAAGCTAAGGCCGTGCATTCATCACTAAGAACAAGCCTCTGTGAGTGAATTATCTGGGAGCTGAGTGATGGGCCCCTCAAAAAGGCAAAAGAGTAAAACACCATACAACAAACCACAGACAAACCACCCATGACTTCAGACAAGTTAATTTCCTCATCTGTAAATGGAGACAAAAGAACAAGACTCAAAACACTCAGTAGTGTTTTCCAAAAAGTAAAGCCAAGCTAGGAGAGGCAGCACAAACCTGTAATCCCAGAACTAGTAAGGCTGAGGCAGGGTGGTTTAAGAGTTCAAAGCCAGTCTAGTCTGGATGACACAGTGAGACCCTGTCTCTTTATTAAACAATAAAAACCTCCAAGTCAAGTCACTATGAAGTGCTTAAAACAATACCTGATATATTTCAAAGACATACATCAGGAAAATAGCTCTAATTTTAAACTTCAGCCTTCAGTCTGAAAAGAAGGGGGCCTAATTTTAGGTGCCCCAGATAATCTAAACTCTCAGTCTCCACACGAGAAAGCTACTAACTGAGCACACTTAAGATTGCCTTTCCCTAGAAGGCTTTAGCTCTGACCTCATTCTGCTCTTACCATTTTATTGCTGTCTAATGCTTTCATCTTGTCTTAAAGTTTCTCATGAGGAAGAAAAACCTATTAGTAAGGTAGGAATGGGGAATGTCTGTCACTTATTAAGGGCTAGCTTCACTGGTAAAGACCACAGTTAATGTTTGAACAGCATCTGAAGTGAGAGTAAGACAAAGAGACCCCTCTCACAATCTCTACTAAATGTAGTAACCAAGGCCAAGCCCACACCACAATGTCAGGATGAGAAGACAGAGATTATTGCCAAGGAAGACTACATAAGGCCTTAAGTTCAATCCTTAATACCATTACACAAGAAGGATAGAAACTACCTTAAATCTAGCATGATCACAGTTTAAAACAAGAAACTACAGGGCTGGAGAAATGGCTCAGTGGTTAAGAGCACTGCCTGCTCTTCCAAAGGTCCTGAGTTCAATTCCCGGCAACCACTTGGTGGCCCACAACCATCTGTAATGAGATCTGATGCCCTCTTCTGGCCTGTAGGCATACATGCAGACAGAATATTGTATACATAATAAATAAATATTAAAAAAAAAACAAGAAACTACAACATTTAATCATAACACAGATTTTGATAACCAATGTCTTGGGAGGGTGAGTTACAAGAATCCTTAAGCTGGCACAGTTATGGCAAAGGGCTGCCTAAGGAAGAAACGGGTTTACCAGTAGTCACCTCATTCTTATGCTACACAGTCTACATAATTATTTTTTAAGTATCAAGACTAGTGACTAGTAGATCAAAGGATTAAATGAATAATTACACTAGCAAACCATGAAAATGTTACATAATGTTTTTACTAATTCATGTGTGTGTAAAAAGCAAAATACATGCATAGTGGTCAGAAGACAACTGTCAGGAGTCAATTCTTTCCTACTACCAGATGGGGCTGGGGGATTGCACTTAGGGCAGCAGGAATAGTGGTAACAGATGTCTTTACCAAAGAAGCCATTTTCGTGGCTCTGTACTAGTTTTTTATTTAAAGATATCCCCACCACAAACTGGCTCTGTTACATGCTAGTTATATTCATGGTGCTCCTGTGTTATCTTATAAATGTTGCATCTGTCTAATGAAGAATCAATATTGTTTAAAGAAAGGTCTGACTTTTGCCCTTGCTTATTGAGAAGGAGATCTCCATGCCTACAGAAGGTCCTTTCTTTTCTTTTTTTTCTTTTTCCTTTTTTCCCTCAAGACAGTGTTTCTCTGTGTAGTCCTGACTGTCCTGGAACTTGCTCTGAAGACAAGACTGGCCTTGAACTTAAAGATCCACCTACTTCTGCCTCTTAAATGCTGGAATTAAATATGTGTGCCACCACCATCTTTGTATTCCTTGGCTTCTAACAGTGTAGTTTATAAAAGGAGCTGCAGACCACATCTTATTAGAACTAATATCCATATTAGTTAGGACCTATTCAGGAAGTGGAGACTAAAGGTATCAGTTTAACCACCAGGAAAGTTTAAAATTGTAAGGTGGTGGCTTACACCTTTAATCCCAGCATTCGAGAGACAGAGGCAGGCGGATCTCTGTGAGTTCGAGACCAGCCTGGTCTACAAGAGCTAGTTCCTGGACAGGCACCAAAGCTACACAGAGAAACCCTGTCTCAAAAAAACCCAAATAAACAAACAAACAAACAAACAAACAAATAGATGCCAGCCACATATAACTGAGCCCCATTAAAAATTCTGGATGCCTAAACTTCAGGCTGGAATACTCTGCAGTCTATTTGGCCAAGAGAAGTAGCACTGCCTATGACACTGCAGCCAGCCAGAAGCTTTGGTCTGGCCTCCAGACTCAGCACTCTGCCTCTCTTCTCCTGGGTTATGATAACTTTTATTTGTTCTCGGGAAATAAACAGAGGCCATGAGCCTAACACTTGCAGTGATCTCTGTGTATCTGTCCAGTGAATTACCAAACCTGGGAGGGGTGGCAGGAACTCTAAGTTAGCAAGAGACTAGGCACAGTCTTGTCAGGTTCTTTTCCCAGATTCTAGATTCTGACTAACTCTGGTTAGAAGTAGAACAGTTCTTTGCTACCGCAGGATCACATCTGGGGGTTTGTTTGGGGTATGGGAGAGTAAGACAGACATGATTTAGAAAACTGCTAAATAAGAGGGGCTGATAGGGAGTGTAGTATAAGTTTTAAGGATTGACATTCTATCCTGCAGGGGTAGCTCCTTAAACAGGAAGGCAAAACAATTCAAAATAGTTTCCAGAAGTTCCTGAAACCAACCAGATTCACTATGCCTCTCCCTAGCAATAAAGTAATAAAAGAGTAGGCAATAAAAGCCAAGAGTCCCTCTCAGAGGATGAAAGCTAAATTGAAAAAAATAGATTCAGGGTGGTAGCAGCACACACCTTTATTCCTAGCACTCAAAGGCAGAGGGAGGCAGATCTTTGCAAGTTCAAGGCCAACCTGGTCTACAGGGCAAGTTCCAGGGCAGACTCCAAAGCTACAGAGAAACCCTATCTCAAAAAACCAAAAAACGATCCAGAAAAACCAAGCAATAAAATAAGACTCTTAGACTAGCCAAGCTGCAAAGATATCAGACTAGTTGCCTGGAAGGAGCAGAAACCAGTCAAGCTATTAAAGAGGTTTAGATCAACTGAGGCACCTGGGAGACTCTCCAACCTGTTGAGCTGCCTTCAGACTGTGCAGCGCGCTCCAGGTTCCCAGATTTTGTGAAATGTCACACATGTTGGGTAGGCTTTGGTAATGCAGCTATCTTTGAATCATTTCTGCTCCTGTAAGTAGCCCCTCACCCATATTCCCGTAAGTAACCCTAATAAAATTCAGTGATTCACCAAACTGGACTTTGGTCTGTTGTTCCCTATCCGGCATAAGTAGACATGTGCTGTGTTTCCCAGGAAAAGTTTTGTCACACAACAGGGTGGGGAGAACAGGACAGGGGGATACTGGAGTATATCATCAACCAGCTATTCCATTATATGCCTTATCCTCCTCTTATATAACATTATCAACATAACTAAGCCATTAACAAGTCACAGAGAATGCAGGCAGTGTTTAGAAAAGAAAACAAGACAGTAATGCAAAAAACTTGTAGACCAGGCTGGCCTCGAACTCACAGAGATCCACCTGCCTCTCTCTCCCCAGTGCTGGAATTAAAGGCATGGGCCACCACTGCTCAGCTACAAAAAAACTTAAAGACTGAGTGAGGAAAAGAAACCTTTTAAACCGAACTACAACCGAGTAACAAGCTAAGAACAGATCCAACAGAGGCTCCTGGAGCTGTACGTTCTTCCCCGCACGCATGGTTTCTGCTCTCTTCTCTCTACTACTAGACTTTGTGTATCTGATTATTAAGGTTTTACCCTTTCCCTTTTGGGTTATGTAGTTTAACATAATCTCCCTCTCTTTTTTCTTCAGTTTTTCGAGACAGGGTTTTACTGTTTAGCTCTGGCTGTCCGGTAACTTGCTCTTAGACCAGACTTGCCTCAAACTAGAGATCCTCAGGTCTCTGGCTCCCCTCCTGAGTGCTGGGATTAAAAGTGTGTATCATTGCCAGGATTAACATGAATCTCTTAATCATCTAAATATAAGGGGGCGGGACAGAAACAAAGGTGTGGGCACTGATAAGAATGGGCACTGGGCTGGAGAGATGGCTCAGTGGTTAAGAGCTTTGCTTGTTCTTCCAAAGGTCCTGAGTTCAATTCCCAGCAACCAAATGGTGGTTTACAACCATCTGTAATGAGATTTGGTGCCCTCTTCTGGCCTGGAGGGATGCATGCAGGCAGAACACTGTATACATAATAAATAAATTTTTTAAAAAAGAATGGGCAGCTCCTAATGAGGATTTACCTACACTAAAATAACTATAACCTATGACCTTGAACTCCAGTCAGTAACACAGACTCTCAGTTCACCCTATCATCATAGTGGGTGATGATGTAGGCTAGGTGGGGCCTACAGAATTCTTTTACTTCTTTCTGAACACAGGAAAGTAGAGGGATTCTCAATTACTTTCTCCCATATTTGCCTAAACAAATTATTATCTGTCAGGGTTGAAATGCATTCGGCTGGAACTTCCAGTTCACTCCTCTTTGATCCAGAAAGCCTCACTTTCCTCTCTCCAAACCCCACCCTCTCAGAAAATCTCCAAGAAAGAAAAGGCACCAAAAAGCCTAGTTTGCCTTCTTGGCAGCTGTGGCAGGCAGCTCCTTCCCTGAAGTCACCAGCTGCCCAAGTCCCTACCTAAAGCAGTCAACTTTAGATCATACTTAGGCATAACACCTCATCACCCCTTGCCTACAGGGTATATAAGCTTCCTGCTTTAGTTCAGGTGTATGACTTCTCTTGCCTCAATCTCTGTGGCTAGAGAACTCACCTGGAAGTTGCTTTGCTCAAATAAACTTGTTCTTTTACGTTTTCAATTCGGCTTGATCTGGCTTACTGCACTGGTAGAGAAATCTATTATTGGAGTACAGAAAACCTATTAAAACAGACCTAAGTAACTCAGTTTTATTCCCTTTCATTACAAAAAGGGAAACTTAAGGCCTGCAGAAGTGAAGGAGACAGCATGGCAGAGCCACAAGCAAGTTAATGGAAGAGCTAAAAAGTACTTCTGCCCAGTATCCACTATGCAGCACAGACCTGACACTGTTCCTTAATACACCACCCCTATTTGACAGCATTCATTCTGGCAGCAGAATAAAGAGTCCCAGTACCTCTGGTTATTTGCTGATGGTCGCCAGAGAATCATGATGACAAAGAGGATCATGGAAAACAACAACCGCCAAATGGCATCATCCACCCACAGCTCCCGCCAGTCCTGCAATAAGGGGGAAATGTACAACACTTTATGTATATTATCACTGTTCAAAGTCCTTTGGCATAGAAAAAGAGTCCCTTATTTATATACCTTGAGTGTATAAATAAGGTGTATTTATTAGAAGCTACTATACAAGGTACCTGGCACGTGCTGGGGTTATAAGCTTGGAAAGAAAAGAAGGCCATTTCTTCCTGTCATGCTTACTGTTGCTAGAGCAAAGGCACTAGCAAGCTGCACAGAGTAAAAGTGTCACAGCTCATAGAATGCTCAAGGCAAGTAACTTTTGGCTGCTAACTTTTTAATTTTATTTATTGTTTTTTTGTTTTGTTTTTTTAAATCAGGCTAGTCTCAAGCTGTGCGCCACTACACCCAGTTTAGGCTTAAATTCAATCTCTCTCTCTCTCTTTCTTTTTTTCTTTCAAGACAGGATTCTTCCCGAAACAGCTCTTGCTGTCCTAGAACTCACTTTCTAGTTCAGGCTGGCCTTGAATTCTCAGAGATCCCCTGCTTCTGCCTTGAGTGCTGGTACTAAGAACCTAGAGCCACCACTCCCAGCTGTAGGTTTAGATTTCTAGTCCTCCTGCTGAATTTTGATTGTGTGCCATCATGCTAATTATATAGTTGTCATCTGTCACTTATCAATATGACCAAAAGAGAGCTCCACACAGAAATCCTACTGGCCACAGTCTCTGTCTAAAGGAAGTAGCTTCTACTCAGAGAGAAATCATTTGTACATGATGTTCAGCACTTTGGAGATTTTGAGTTAAGGCAAGCTATGGATCATATCCAATAGGGGCTGGGAGTGTGACTTAGTGGCAAAGCTCCTGCCTCATATTCACGAAGGCCTGAGTTCAGTCCCTAGGACCAATAAACAAATACAAGCACACCACACGATATGGAAGCACACTTAGGGGTAGAAACCTAGCCTTAAATTCTTATACCTTCTAAGAATCTTGGACTATAATAAACATCACACTCCTAACCACAGTGTTTATAACTTACCGACTGGCAAGTCACTATTCTGAACTTCATGGTTGTCCAGATGATGAACACAATAGATGCTAGCATGAAATGAAAAACCTGGTCAGATCATAAATGGATGTTTACACCCCCAGTTACATTCAATGATCTCAAATAAGTACAATTCCATATTCCTGACTAGCACTTAGTTATCTTCAATATAAACTTATTAAACACCTACTACAAGCAAGGGTCACAATATATATTATTGCCATAATGTACAGTTTTGCAATCATTTTGTCTTTACCATCTGGCTACTTCAATAACCCTCAGAATTAGAACAGAAGCTAACGGAATATATGCTAACTTTAGTAGCATTATCAGAACAAATTTTTCCTTTTCCAACTTATTTTTTGAGACAGTATCTCTCACTGAAATGGGAACACAGTGACTGGCCAGACTCAAAGTTTACCAGTTTGGGAAGACTACCTGACCAGTGAGTTCCAGGGATTCTTCTGTTTCCACTATGGGTGCTTGGGATTGGTACTGAGGTCTCCATGCTTCTATGGCATGTACTTTATCTATGGAACCACCTCCCTAAACCCATACCTGGCTTTCCCACATGAGGACCAGAGACCTGAACTATTGTCCTTACACTTACATAGCAAGCATTTGGCTGAGCCATCTCACCTCCTAATCTTTTTAAAAAGATCATAAACCCTTTAGAGAATTTGGTTAGAACTATGACTACTTTCCTTAAATGAAAAAAGAAACTTTCCATGGTCCTGTGGGCTGGAAAAGGGCTTAGCAGATAAGAGCACTGGCTACGTTTCCAGAGAACCCACATTCGGTTGCTAGCACCCATATGGTGGCTTACAACTGTCCATAACTCCAGTTCCAGGGGCTCTGACACCTTCTTCTGGCTCTGCATTAGGCACAGGTGTGGTGCAGAGACACATAAAGGCAAAACACTATTCAAATAAAAAATAACAATAAAATAATAAAATAAAAATAAAAGAATTCCTATTCTAAAGGAAATCACAGGATCATGATGCAACAGTTAAAAACATTCCAAACTTACCTGCCACTGCTAAGATAAGCGTATTGGTGAAATGCCGATACAAAGAAAGCTTTACAATGTTCCTCCGAAGTTTTAATAGCTTCATTGTTTGCGTCAGGCTAATAAATATGTGTTTGCAAGTCAAGGAATTAAACATTCAAAAAGGTAAGTAAACCAATTCTCAGGTTTCAGGATCTAGGGTCACACTTGTAAAGTTACCAATTTCAGAGATCTTATAGCTCTTGTTTTCACTTCCTCCTCAAACACTCTGACTCACCATGATTAATGAGAAAATTATCATTTCAGTAAGATACAGAAAAGACTACAGCATGAGGGTGAGAATAAAGAAATAAAAGGAAAAAGACAGGAAAACAAAGAAAGGTACAGGCTTGCTAGAAAATTTTTAAAAGATGGGAAAAAAAACCAGGCAAATGGAAATGATAAAGTGAGTAGCATGCAAGGGATGGGTAAACACCATCTCTCTCTAAAGTGTGTGGTTCTGTCTGGCCCAGCTAGTCCTCGCAGGGTCACAATTACACCTGTGGCAACAGCTTTCCGGATTCTATACTCAGTCCTCAAATAGCGCCACCCACACTGGGAATTAACTAAAAGAACAAAACAATGCCTGAGAATCCCGGACAAGTAGGCTACCAAAGCAGCGAGGCTTCACTTTATAAACTTTAGTTCCAAGTAAGAGGCCTCCTGGAAAGACAAAACGGAACTGACGACTACCACAGATGATACCTACTTTTATGCTCAACTATCAGAGGAGCTGATATAAAAATGAAGAAGCTGGGGGCCAAAGAGATGGCTCATCAGCCAGCAACCAAGCCTGGCAACATGTGCTCCAGTTCCAGAGTCCACATAAAGCGGGAGGGGGGGTAGGAGGGGGGAGAAGAATTCTATAGGAAGGTGTCTCTGACCTTCATACACTGTGCCATGCACACCCCAACAAATAGAAATTTAAAAATAAAGTATAAAGGGCCTGGAGAGATGGCTTAGCAATTAAGAGTACATAAAGCGGGGTTAGGTTCCCAGCACCCACATCAGACAGCTTACAACCACCTGTAAGTCCAACTGGAGGGGACCCAGCACCCTCCTTCTGGCCTCTGCAGGCAACTCACTTATACATACAATGTCTACATATACACATAATTAAAAATTACATCTTAAAAAAAGTAATAAAAATTAAGAAGGGGCTGGAGAGATGGCTCAGCGGTTAAGAGCACTGACTGCTCTTCCAGAGGTCCTGAGTTCAATTCCCAGCAACCATATGGTGGCTCACAACACCTATAATGAGATCTGATGCCCTCTTCTGGCCTACAGGCAGGATACTGCATAAATAAATCTTAAAAAAAAAATAAGAAAGAAAGAAAAATGAAGGGAGCCAGAACTTACTACCTCGCTATGCTCTGATACCTAAACCCACTTTCACTACCCCAGCACGCAAGGATGACAGTGCTTGACAGACAGTGATCTGGACCCAGACACCTTTTTTTTTGTTATATGGCAAAATATTCAAATTTGAAAAAATTATAATTTGTTCATATTATGCTTTTTAAACCATCACAATCTATCATGAAAAAATACTGTACAATTGCACATACACTCTTAAAGACAAGCCAAATTTAAAATACACCTATAATATAAATTCTAAAACTTGAACCCAAGAGGTCAAGCCCCCACTAAATAAGCGTTGAAGGAACAGGAACAGAAACTTGTTTATCTGCATCACTGATGTGAATGAATCGACATTTGTTCTGAAGGGTGAGACAATTTCTGAGTAAAAGAACAAACTCATCCTTTCGACAGCTGAAACCTGTTCATCCTACTTAAGAGATCTAAGAGGATCAAACCCCTTGAGATGTTCCTAAACAAATTTTGGGATCAAATTCTTTTCACAGGTATTAAAGAATTTCATAATTAAACTAAAAGAAAGAGCAAGACCAGAGCAGCCAATGATTCTAATACAAAGAGAGATGAGCAAACAATAAATCCAAAAATAAGGTGAGTCGTCCATTTTAAAACAAAGCAAACAAAACAAATAAAAAAGCCAGGTGGTGGTGGTAGAACATGCCTTTAATCCCAGCACTCAGGAGGCAAACAGATCTCTGAGTTTGAGGCTAGCCTGGTCTACAGAGTGAGTTCCAGGACAGCTTGGGCTACACAGAGAAACCCTGTCTCAAAACACCAAAAGAGACTGAGAGAGGAGAGGGAGGAAGGGAGGGAGGGAGGGAGGGCACAGCTTTGATCTCATGTTTAGCAACCAAATTATTTTGTGATTTTTTAAAAGATGACAAAACAAAAACAAACAAAACTGCTTACCTGAACTTTCAGGCCGTTAACATATAAAACAAACCACTTCCCAGATCAAGGAGAAATCAACAGAAAGATTAATGGAAACCCATCTGCAAGGGGAGAAAGCCAACGGTCATCAAACAAGCCAATGAGAAGGATATCCACCAGCACAGGGCAGTGTCTAGGAAAGCCAAGGGTATAAAGGCCAAGGAAGCAAGATCAGTCTGGGCCTGCAGACAAATAAAAAGAGGTGATGAAATCAGATGAACAGAGAGGCAAGAGAAGAAACCAGCACACGGTTCT
Source organism: Microtus ochrogaster (assembly GCF_000317375.1). NCBI lineage: Eukaryota > Metazoa > Chordata > Mammalia > Rodentia > Cricetidae > Microtus > Microtus ochrogaster. The sequence goes on from NW_004949096.1 coordinate 28,944,958, forward strand.
GCATTTATACTGACAGCTGAAATAGGCTTGCATATGAACTGAAGAAAACCATAGGGCTAGCACTGGGCAAAAAAAACCCCACTCCTCCCTTCTTAAACACCTGCAGACAGCATCCAGCTATAAATGATTCACACCAACTGTAAATTCTTCTCAATTCAATGAAACTGCTATAAATTACTACCATAGAGTTTTGATGTAAAAGAAAATGACAAGGGGCTGGAGAGAGATGGCTCAGCAGTTAAGAGCACTGGCTGCTCTCCCAGAGGACCAGGATTCAATTCCCAGCACCCACACAGCAGCTCACAACTGTTTGTAATTCCAGTTCCAGGGGATCTGATACCCTCACACAGAATATATATAGGCAAAACACCAGCACACATTAAACAAACAAACAAACAAACAAATCTTAAAAAAGGAAAATAACACAAAAGTCTTTGTATTTATAATCCCATCCCATCTAGATTTCCTACTGTTATTTTTATACTAAAATCCTAAAAAGGTATCTCTCATATTTTAAATAATTATTGCATCATTAATATTCTAAGAATTATTGATTCTCGGAGTAACATGATTAAGTTTTACTAATAATAGCTTACCCTAAAATACAATGTAAGCAATTATCTTTCCCTAAAACATCATTCCTAGTTTCTACAAGTTTGCATCTAAACTGCTTTGTACATAATTCTAACAACTCCATCACCAGAGAATTATTAAAGGATATCCATAAAATAATGCAGGCATCAACTGCAGAGAGGGCCAGGCTTACTATCAGAGCCAAGGAGTAAGGAAAATACTATAGCAATGGCAGAAAAGAAAAAGTGAAATTAATAGGCAGTTAAAGTTGCTAAATAGCCACAGAGACTGCACACAGGGGCCAGTATGGTCTGAACAACAAATTTACTATTATGAAGCATTATATGGATGGGGAAGTGTCAAGGGCAAAGCCAAGTGTATAGAAGTTAACACTTTGAATCTAATATTAGGGTTATGACAGAATCTGACTTTTTACTAAATGAAATAACTGTAATAGTCCAGGAAGGCCCACTTCTTCCTTTCTTGGCAATGGACTATGTGAAACTTAATTGAATTTAAGTTTTATTTTTTTTTAATATTTATTTATTTATTTATACAATGTTCTGTTTGTATGCCTGCAGGCCAGAAGAGGGCACCAGACCCCATTACAGATGGTTGTAAGCCACCAGGTGGTTGCTGGGAATTGAACTCAGGACCTTTGGAAGAGCAGGCAATGCTCTTAACCACTGAGCCATCTCTCCAGCCCCCTGAATTTAAGTTTTAAATTTAAGTTCCGGGTAAGTAGAGAACACTGTTGTTTTTATTTAGATGAACCAGAAAATGGGGGAAAGAACCAAATAATTACCAGACTGGCACAGGTGGAAAGAAGATATTCACTATAGATCATATACTAAATTTATCAAGCTCTAATAGATGAGGTTAGAAAAATGGAGTTATACAGGCTGAGCATCTCTGATTCAAAACTCCAACCCCACAACACCGAATGTTTTGAGATTTTTGAAGGATTTTATATCTTGGACTTTAGGTTAAGGAATGCTTAACTAATAGGTTCTATGAAAACACCCTAAAATCAAAAAATTCTCAAGTCTGAAACACTCCTGGTCCCTAGCACTTCATCCTGCATACATCTACTGAAAAACAGAAGAACAGCCCACTGACTCAAGAAGAAATATTAACAGTAGCTGGCCACAAAAATCCATATGAAGAAAAAAATAAATAAGTAATTCAGTCTAGGCAATACCGACCCCTGTAACTCTGAGGACTCCTTCCATGCCAGAGAACAAAAGATAGAGTGCTCCTGCCACCACAACCTTGTGAAGAGTGACTCCAAGACGAGGCCTAAAAAGGAAGCAAAGAAACAGCCAAGTACAGCAGCAGCAAACCATGTGACAAACTATGGTGTCAGTGACAATTAGTACAGAGCACGAACTTCAGGAAAATGTGCTCCTTAGAAGAAAACCACTCCTGAGTGTGTGTGTGGTAGTCTGAATGGAACTGGCTCCCATAAGCTCAGAGGGGGTGGCACTATCAGAAGATGTGGCTTTGTTAGAATGCATATAGTCTTGTTGGAGGAAGTGCATCACTGTGGGGGCGGGCTTTGAGGTTTCCTATGCTCAGGGTATCACCCAGTGTCTCAGTTGACTTTTCCTGTTGCCTGCAAGATGTGGGACTCTCAGCTACTACTCCAGCACATCTACCTGCAAGCTGCCATGTTCCCACCATGATGATAATGGACTGAACCTCTGAAATTGTAAGCAAGCCATCCCCAATTAAGTGTTTTCTTTATAAGAGTTACTGTAGTCATGGTGTTTCTTCACAGCAATAGAAACGCTAATTAAAATAGTCTGGTCATAAATGATGACAAGAAATACTAGAAATTAAAATCTGGTCCCCGGTTACTGTATTAAGTATATATGTTATGTTAAGTACTAATATATAT
>NW_004949096.1:28947530-28950019 GCF_000317375.1 Microtus ochrogaster
ACATAATATATTTTATTAAATTGTTTTAATATAAATATACATATTTTTATATAATATATATTAGAAAACATTCTGTGGTATAAAACCCCCAGTAACAAGGCTCATCTCTCTCTCTCTCTCTCTCTCTCTCTCTCTCTCTCTGTCTCTCTGTCTCTCTGTCTCTCTGTCTTGCACGCACTCTCTCTCTCTGTCTCCTCTCTCTCTGAACCAGGCTTGGAGGTGCAGACCTAATCTCACGCAACTTCAAGGCCAGTCTGAGCAATATGACACCCTGCTTCAAACCAGAATCTACAACAAAATATAACCACAATATCATTAGCAAATCTCAAAATGTTAACAGTTACCTCACACACTCAAATGACGTGTTGTAGTTCATCAAATAAGCTCAAGCACAAAACCCAACTAAGTATGTAGCTTTGAACAACCTCTATTCATAGGAAGATGGAAAAGCCTTAGATCCTTAATATTAAATCCTACTCCACCAGAAACTGTATTTTAACAAAATTACTAGGTAGTTCATTACAGTACATCTGTCTAAGGCAAATAAATCTCTATGACTATTTCCAGTTAGAAAATGACCATAATGGCAGGAAATTATCTTAAAATCTTGAATATTCCATCACATGTAGAAGGCATTTAAATAAAAATGCTTATTCTACTTAATGTCTTTGGACTATTCCTGTCCTCGTCTTCCTTGAATTCCCTTTAATTCAGGAGACAGCTTCTGTCCCTACCCCTTCCCACAGATTGTTCTTGGTATGGTCACTAAAACTCTTCACTAATTAAATTCAACAGTTAATTCTCCATCCTCTTACCTGGCCTATCTGATTATCTGATACAATCAAGGACCCCTCCTTGGAACAGTCTTCAGTTTGCCTACTGCCTTCAACTGTTACTTAACTTCCTCTACTAACTCTGCTTCATGTCACTGACATTTAGATAACAGAAAATATCTGAACACCCAGCCTTTGACCTTTTTCTCTCTGGATTTTCTTCCTTGGTAGCCTTGTGTAGTGTCTTAACTTAGCATCTCCATCTTCATAACTTCTATCTGGGCTTCACCAGTGCTTATCTAGCCTACCTCCTAATCTTGCCACTGTGCCATGCCGATTCCTTGATATTCCTGGGCTTGGTGAACACTAATTCCTTCCTGCCACATGAGCAGACCCAGTTGGCACCACCTGCAGTTCCTCTTCTTTTACATCCCACATGTGACCATCATGGGACTCCACTGGTTCTCCCTTCAAAGCATGCATAGGATCCACTCATACCCCAGACTCTCTTTCTCTAGGTGAACAGATAGTCCCTTTGCTTTCCTCAAATTTTTATTTGGATGTCATTAAGTAAAGCCTTCCTGGGCCACCATATTTATAGCTCCAAGTTTCAATGCCTGAATATAACACCTTTTATTGATATATTAGACATTTAATTCATTTGTTCCCTTCTTCCACAAATGTAAAAATCTACAACTTTTATTTGTTGTACAGCAGGGGCTTAGAACAATGAGTTACTGAGTGCCTGATATAGGGAATGCACTTGGTATTTTGTGGCTTAGGAAGAATGTTCTGAGTACACTACAAGGAGCAGAGGGCTACGCAATGACTACAGTACTGCATGCTTCAATAACTTGTTTTTACTAAAAAGTTAAATTTTTTTAAAAAAACAATTACAATAAGAATATTCTTTTGCTAAAAAGCAAAACAAAAACAACCTAATTTGCAGGATGGAGAGATGTTCAACAATTTAGAGTTCTTGTTATCGACAGAGGACCTGAATTCGATTCCCACCGTTTTAATGGCAATTCACAACTCCAGTGTCAAGGGATCCAATGCCTTCTTCAGGCCTCCAGAGGTAGCAGGTCACAAACACACACACACACCATCCATAAACATAAAATAAATCTATTTGCAAAAACAGGTTCAGATAGTCACTAAGTTCATTGTGAAAGTTTGTTTTTCTGCATTTGCCTCACTGCAGGTTTTTCTGCAGGTGTACTGTGAGTTTTTAAAAAGATGTAAAGCAGCATTTCTACACTTAAGACTATAATAAAATTTCAGACATTTTTCATATCTCACTACTATTTTCTTACTCACTACTTTTATCAACCTTTTCAGAACCAGCACTATCTAGATAGCAAATGTTTCAATCTAATTGGCATTTTCATTCAGAATTGAATACTCACTTGACTATGCCGTATCCCAGACTGACTATGATGACCAGGGTTCGAGCCAGTGAGCGTTTCACTGCTGAGAGCAGCTCTGCAAGGACCAAGGCATCCTGGACTATGTGAAAGAAAGGGAGAAATGGTACTATATTCCGGTTTCAACCAATCCTACTGCCAGAATGTCGGTCTCTTAACACTTTTCAGAATGAGCACAAGTATCAGACTTACTAAAGAGAGAATATCTCATGCAATTTTTACAAGCACACAGCTAATGATCTTAGCTGTGTGCACAACAATCTGGGTGTGCTCACCCATCAATTTTCCC
>NW_004949096.1:28950119-28963729 GCF_000317375.1 Microtus ochrogaster
TTTCGAGACAGGGTTTCTCTGTGGTTTTGGAGCCTGTCCTGGAACTAGCTCTTGTAGACCAGGCTGGTCTCGAACTCACAGAGATCCGCTTGCCTCTGCCTCCCGAGTGCTGGGATTAAAGGCGTGCACCACCACCGCCCGGCCCCACCATTTACTTTTGCAAATGAAATACAGCTATACGTGGAAAGCATACACGTGTACCCTGGTGCACGTGCATAATTTTCAATTCACATCTTCTATTTTCTAGTCTTCATATCTTGCAACAATAATTATTAGTGAACAAATAGTCTGAAAGAAAACTAAAACCATCTCAATAGTCTACAATACCAAGTAATTTGTAATAAGCAGTCAACCTCATCAAATCATAAGCATATTCCCATTTCCTTGGTATTACTGCATTTTATCAAGTCTAAGATGCATTCCAAACACACGGGCACAAAAATCTATGTGTCTTGGGCTGGAGAGATGGCTCAGAGGTTAAGAGCATTGCCTGCTCTTCCAGAGGTCCTGAGTTCAATTCCCAGCAACCACATGGTGGCTCACAACCATCTGTAATGGGGTCTGGTGTCCTCTTCTGGCCTGCAGGCATACACACAGACAGAATATTGTATACATAATAAATAAATAAATATTTTTAAAAAATCTACGTGTCTTGCAATCAGTGCCATCTTATAATTAAACTGGCATTGTTTACTTTCTTTTTTAATGTTGGCTTGGCTATCAATGACAACTGGGATTTAAGAAATATGAAATTATTCTTGTATCATTGTATCCTTGAACTATAATATTAAGAGAAACAGTCACAATGACGGTGATTCTGTTGTGGTTATTTTAATAAGAACTTTGGAAAAGTAGACCTATGTAACCACTGCTGACTTGAGAGATGTTGCCATGCACCTCAACCATCATCAAAAAATGCCAAATTTGGAGCTGTAGAGATGGCTCAGCAGTTAAGCGTTCGTACTGCTCTTGGAGAAGACTTAAGTGGCTCCCATTGCTCACACTGGGTGACCCATAACTGCCTATAACTTTGGCTCCATGGGGATCTCATCTTTCTGGTCTCCACAGGCACCTGCACTTATGTGCATGAAATACATCCGTCCTCAAATACAGATTATTTTAAAAATATAAATCTTGGGGGGGGGGCAAATTTGGGTCTGGTGAGATGGTTCAGCAGATAAAGGTGTTTGATGCCAAACCCGACAACCTAAGTTCAATCTCCAAAGACATGCATGGTGAAAGGAAAGAACTGACTCCCTTTGGTTGTCCTCTGACCTCCACAGGCACATGGACCGTGTCATAACACATGCATCCTCACACATACACAAAATAAACAAATATAATTTTTTAAATGGCACTTCTTTAACATACCTGATTCTCCTTTGTATCGGATATTCTGAAATTCTGCATAAAACACAGCTTTCTCAAACATTCCCAGAAAGATGACAGCACCAATCCAAAACTGAATTCTCAGGAGATCTCTCCAGTAGCAAGCAGACCATGCCAGCCAGAGAACACCAAATAGGACGTACACAATACACATCACCATGAAAAACTGTGATCCAATTGGGAATGAAATAAAAAGGAGAATTAGGACCAAGAACCAAATATTTAGATTTAAAAATCAACATATGGTATAACAAACCACAAAAATAGATTTTACCTTCTTTTGGAAAAAAATTATATTTCTAGTGTACAATACTAACAAACAATAAAGAATGATCTAGTTTTGAACAGAGGAGACTACAGAAGAACTTGTTCTCAAGAATGCCTGTTCCTTGCATTAACTGCTCAAAACCCAGCAATAAAACGAAAAAAAAACAGGCCTGGCAAGCTGGGATGCAGAATCCTGAGACAATGGAACACAACTAAAATGGAAAACTATAAAAGGGGAAGGAAGAGAGAACAGCTCTGAACACAAGTCTGCCAATAGACAAGGATCTCTCAGCACAGGCTAACCACAGTTTGAACACTTACATTATAAAGATTCATCCTTATCACGTGAGTGGGCTCAGGGCTAGATTACAGCAAGGTGTGCCCTGCGATACTGTCCATAGCTACAATAGTCACCGACCTTTCATTTTACAGATAAACGAGGCCCACAGGGCTACACTTACTCTGTTGAAGTTACTCTCTGGGGAGATGGCTCAGCACTTACGGCTCTTGCAGAGGACCTGGATTCGGTTCCCAACACCCACATGGGGCTCACAACCATCCTCAACCATAGCTCCAGCATATCAGATGCCTTCATCTGATCTCTGCAGGCACTAGGCTCTCATGTGATAAACAGACAAATAGCAAAACACTCATACCCATAATATAAAATACGAAAATCTATTTCAAAAGGAAAAAAGTTAAACCTCAAAGTAAAAATTTCTATACAGCACAGGAATAATCCTTTAATGAGACAGAGCTACAAAACAGACAATTTTCTTACTAAATTAAGTTTCATGCTAAATTAATTTATCAAGGTTAAAAGCACATGCTGACTCACGATCATCAGTGGGTAGTCTTCAAGAGTGAGGTATTCATAGGGACCCTTTACTTCAACAGTCACTGGCAAAGCAAATTAATTTGGTAGATTCAGTAATTAAACAATAACCCCGACAAATGTTTACTTTATTAAATTAGTAAAAGTTTCATCAACTCACTTTTAAGCATTTCAATCATGGTGATTAGTACATTAGATATATACAGTAACTTTGAAATCCATGAATTAGTCTCATGGTTCATCCACAACCTAGTGTTTTTGTTTGTTTGTTTTGAGACGGAGATTCACTACATAGCTCTAGCTGTCCTGGAACTCGGTCTGAAGACCAGGCTGGTCTCAAACACAGAGATTCACCTGCCTCTGCCTCCCAAGGGTTAATCCCAAGGATTAAAGGATTAAGTGTGCCACTATGTCTGGTTCACACTCCAGTCTTAAGTGGGAAAGTCCTCTTCCAGATTCATATTCTCTGTGTGTGTGTGAGCAATGGATTTGTGCTTGTTAGAAAGCACTTGGAGCATTAAATCAGAACTCAAAGGAAAAAAAAAAAAAAAAAGAAAGCACTTGTGTGTTCATGTTTGTAGACTCTTCAGGTGCTATGCCTGCTTCCCCCACTACCTTCTTTTTGAGACAGGGTCTCTCTCACTGGCCTAGAAAGCACCAAGTCAGGTAGACTGGCTGACCAGTAAGCCCAAGGGACTCTGCCTATCCCCCCTCCCAACCCACCTCTCCCCGCCACCCCTGCCATGCGGTGATACAAGCGCACACTGCCACACCTAGCTTGTTCCTGTGAGTTCTGGGAACAGAGCTGGGGGTCCTCCTTGTAAACACTTCATGAGCATTTTACAGACGACCCCCTCAGTCCCATACTCACGGCCCTGAAGACCAGACGAAATGACATTCCTTCACAAAGCCATCCTCAAGCTTCCATCCAGAACCATCCCACCTCCTTTAAATTCCAAACACTCTTGGTATACTTCTTTCAATATATTCCTAATATTCTTGTCTTCTGTCCATCTTTACTATATCTCCCTATTTTTTAACTTATTTTTATGATCTTTCAAGTCAGATATCACTTTAAAAATGAAGAGTACTTTTTAAAAAGCTTAAAATCATAATAATTTATACAAGTGATACACCATCCCTGGTAAAATAAGACATAAAGACAATCCAGTAGCTCCCTAATTATATAAGCAGTATCTTCATTTAGGAATGAAAACCAAACCAACAAGAATCCATACAAGTTCAGATCAAAACCCAGCACCGTTTATCAAACTTGAACTGACTTTTCCAGAACTTACTATCAAACATTTTGTAAAAATTTGAATAAATAGGAACAAAAACAAAAAGTGTTATCTACAAGATAAATCAGAAATCTGCCTCATTGAAACTCTACTGATCATAAGATTAACTGCTTTGAGCTAGTCATATTGGTACAATCTGAGCATCTGGAAGGAGAAGCAGGAAAGTTTGAGAGTTCTGGGAAAGTTTGAAGCCAGTCTGAGCCATGAGATGCTGTCTCAATAAAAGACTGATGGTTTAAAAACTGTCACTGATAAAAGAGTTGAATAAATTCTAGGAATGACTGATGAGCGAATTTCTGAATTAGCTGGGTTTGGTGCTTGACTATAATCGTAGCACCTTAAACATAGAGGAGTCATGACTTTGATGCCTGGTTCCATCAAAGACTTTAATGAGAGGGTGAAGGAAGTCACATGTGGTGGCCCAGACTTATACTCTCAGCATTTGGAAAGCTGGGGAAGGATTGCTGCAAGTCTGAGACCAAGCAAAAAATAAAGAATGGTCTAAAATTGAAACCAATTAATACAAACATCACATGAACAAAAAAAGCTTATATGATCTTGTTTTGAGACAGGATCTCATAATTATGTCTGGACTGTCTTGGAACTTGCGAGGTATCCCTGATTGGATCTTGAACTTATAATACTCTTGCCTTGGGTTCTGGAGAGCTAAGATTATATAGATAAATGCCACCATGTCTGGCCTATTTGTTAATTTTAATATGTATACAATTATGCCATTGTGTCCTTTCTTAGCATTAAAAAAAAAAGATGAAAATACTCAGTAAGTTCAGAAACAAGGATATCCTTGTCCAAGTAAGAGTATTTTGAGGGGAAAAAAACTATAGTAAACAGTATTATTTAATGGTGAAATATATCAATTAAATCAGAATAGCTGCTATCATTTCTACTCAATACTCTACTGAGAGCAAGGATCGGGAAGGAAACTACACAGAACAAATTAAAACCAAAAATAGAAAACCAGAGAAACTACAACAGTTACTGCAAAATCCCAGGTAAAGATTCTGAGAGTTATATAGCTACAGAAGAAAGGAAGGTAAGGAAATTCTTGAGAACTGGAAAGATGGCTCAGGAGGTAAGAGGAAAAACTCCTCTTCCAGAAGACTGGAGTTCAGAACCTAGAACCCATGTGGGGAGTCTTACAACAGGAGCCTGAACTCACATGGGCAGAACTGCTCTTAGACATATAATTTTGCAATAAATCTTAGAAATAAAGAAAGAAAAACTTTTAATATTAAGAAATTTGAAATCAAGATTTAAAAGTATACTTCAAAATACTAAAGAACACTTAAAATATTCATAGCAAGAGAGCCAAAGAAAGTAAAATAAAGCCAAGTATCTATCCATAGAAAGTGTGTGGGCTACACCTAGATGTACAAAAATATTTCTACATTTCCCACTTCAAATCAATCATGCATGAAACAAACAGAAAATCAGCTATTTTTAAAGCTATGAATTGAACTTACTGATAAAAAGATTACTCAGTGCATCTTCTTTTGGTGGTTCCTTTGAGGACGAAATGTCAACGTGCACGATAAAAATGTAGGGTGCATCTTGCCAAGTCTGCAATGGTTCATGCAATGCCTAGGGAGGAAATGGGGCATCAAAACTTCAAGTCTCAATAATTCAGAGCACAAGTTAATAATACAGTATGAAAACACTGCTCCAGAATACAGCCCAGAAATGCAGTGGAGTAAGTCAGCTTTCATTCACTGAAATGGCCATCATACGCAAGACAAGCTTGTGAGCACAAGGCAAAGTAGGCAAGATCATGAATTGACAAAACACAGTCCTCTGCATTCTTGCCATACAAAGGTCTAAATTTAACATATTTATTTTTTACAAAGAAAAAACAATTAAAAATCATTGAGTTTAATTTTTAACTCATGCTAGAATAATTATATTTTATATATCTATTATGAAATTAATTTAAAATAAAGATTGCATCACAAAAACATTCTTGATGTCAATACAGAAAAAAAACTCATATGTATGAGTATAAACACACTCTCTCCTGAACCAAATTCCCTTTTCCAAGCTAACAGAATCTATGTTGACATGGTCTCACATTTAAATAAAAACTTTCACCTTAACTTACTCTAGGTGGATGGGAAGGCAGTGATTTTTGTCTCTTTAAATTACTGCCTCTTTAGTCAGCGTAGTTAACAGTCCTTGAAGCTAAGAGATAGTAACCCTTGATTTCCTCACTCAGGAGTCTCTACAAACAAGATTAAAATATAAAGATAAGGGAGATGTGGAGGTGCAGAGAACCGTGGAGTTGGCCTGGTCTAGCTGCCTTAAGAGGTATGCATTGGCTGGTTGGTGGTGGTGAATGTCTTTAATCCCTGCACTCAGAAGGCAGAGACAAGTGGATCTCTGTGAGTTTGAGGCCAGTCTGGTATACAGAGCAGGCTTCAAAGCTATAGAGAAACCGTCTTGAACTGCAACCCTCCCACCCCCGCAAAAAAGGGGTATGTATCATGGATTTTTCAAGTTAGAATCTGTGGCTCCTGGGGCACCATACGCCTTTCAGTTCCTGAGAAACCGGGCACCCCCTCAGCAGTGAAGCATCCAGACCACCTGTGTATCTCTGCATTCCATTCCCTAGAAGCCAGTGGAGTCTGACAGAAATAGTCTTATGAGTCTTAGACATTAATCTTGTATACCCTGTATAGCTTGCAAACATCATTGTATCCTGGCAATGTATTCTTCCTGGCAACCACTATTATATTCTGACAAAGGTATAAAAAAAGTCTGATTGCTGCAATAAACCTGTCTCAGCTTTAGTCTTGCTGAGACCTCTCCAACCTGACCTGATTTTAAATTCCACAAATCATATCAGGAGACCCTAGCTCAGTAAGTAAGCACTGGCGCTTACCATGGAGGAAAACCATTGGTCTCCTCTTCAACTGTGAAAGGAGGTACCACTATTTAGACCTTCAGCTGGTTACTGTGGTCTTAAAAGGAAAAGGTTTTATCCAGAGATCTCCAGGTAAGCATTACTGACCTAATGAAACCCCACAGATTTTACACATTGATAAAATGTGGAATCATGCTTAACCCAGTGGAATCATGTTTACCCTCTAGTAATCAACCCAGGAAACTTAGAATGCAATAGATTCCATGACACAATTCCAAGTCCAAGAAAGCAGATACATCCTTCAACTCTACATTCACTAGTAATTTCAGTAACAACTGTAAGCCATGTTGAAGCCATACTAGGATCTCTGCCGGTCTCTCTCCTCAAGGAGGATACCGGGAAATGTATAACTTCAAAGTCATAAGCGTCCTATGTTCTATTACTCACAATTACTGAACCTTTCCTGAACTTAGTCATTAACTAATTAGTGTAATAAACTGCTCTGCTATTAATTTCTTACGTCTTAAAATTACCTCTTATAAATTTCAAAATGTTCTGACTAATTTTCATAGTCTAGGACTTGGCTTTCAGAGTTACAGATTTTTAATCTTGCAAAAGAAGCACCTATATTCCACACACTCTGATAGGGATGTAACATTTGCTACATGTTCAGTCTTAACAAACCTATCAGATAAGCAGTTATTAACTATTGTTTGTTTTTATTAATTGAAGTAAATTTCACATGTCATAATTTTAACCATGTTACTGAGAATAACATAATTCAGTGGAATGTGACACCAAAACTTTTTCTGAGACAAGGTCTCTCAGGCTGATCTTTAACCTGTGCTTGCTTCAGATTCCTAAGTAGCTGGGACTCCACACACCTGCCACAATACCCAGCTCTACAAATAATACTCCATCTCTCCCTCCCCCACCACCACGTGGAACAACTCATCTACTCTCTGCTTTCACAGAGTTTTCTGCTGTGGGCATTTCTAATCAATGGGATGAATTAAACAGTGTCTGTCTTTTAACATCTGGCTGGTCTCAGTTTTCAGTTATCTATGTTATAGCACGTATTAGTACTTCATTTTTGTCAATCAATCACATTATAACTTACAGGCATAACACCTTGTTTGTTCACTCCTACTTAGAATCTTGTGAGCACCCCAATCCTAGAAATTCATGCTACAAGATCCACACACTGGATGCAGAGGTGTTCAAGACTTTGTTCATTTGCTTTCACTCTTCACTCTCTCTAGACCTCTCAACAGGGAACTCCACTGATCCACTCTGAAAGAATTCTTTTTCTACCTGCTCCAACAGTGACAGCCTCTCCTCACCTTTTCACTTTAGTCAATGCTCTTTTCAGCTTCTTGGCTTCCATTCTGTTGTTTTGTGACAGAATGCCATCCATTTTCCCAAGCTGGCCTCAAATGTAATGGACCCGTCCTATTTCAGCCTCCCAAGGGCTGGTTTACAGCACTTACAGCCATAAGTTACTATATGTGTCTCAGCTTTGCGATTCCTACTTAGTTCTTTTTAGAACTTGTATCTGCTTCTTCCTGGTTTCTTTTGTGTTTTGTTCATTTTTTCCTTTCATTCTTTTGAGAACATTTTAAAAGTTCAAAGTCTTTCCTTCATCTAATGTGTAAATGTCTTCAAAAGCTTTCTAAAAATTCCATTTAAACTTGCCATTTTAGCCGGGTGGTGGTGGCGCACGCCTTTAATCCCAGTACTCGGGAGGCAGAGGCAGGCAGATCTCTGGGAGTTCGAGACCAGCCTGGTCTACAAGAGCTAGTTCTGGGACAGGCACCAAAAGCTACAGAGAAACCCTGTCTCGAAAAAAACAAACAAACAAACAACAACAACAAAAAAAGATAAACTTGCCATTTTCTTTCTTGGCATCGCTCACAGTTTTTTATTGAAAACAGAACTTTGAGGATGAAAGAAGATCCTGGCCCTTCACTGATGGTGGGAGGTTGGAGAGGGTGGGTGTTCTGAAGTGGCTTTTCTGAAATATTTTTGTAAATTCTATATACTTTGTCCTGTGTGGCTACCAGCGCCTGCGTTTGTTTATGTGCCTGACTGACTCCTTCCTTTCATTGTTTTCAGTTCTGGAGGCTGAATTTAGGACCTCACAGATGCCAGGTGAGCATTCTACCACTGAGCTACAGCCACTGCCAAGTCTGTGTTTCTGTAGCTGAGTAGCTGGCTACTATTTTAACAAGACTTCCTAAAACATCAGGAGCTAAATAAAAAGGTAAAGAGAAAAGGTCCAGTCCTAGTCCTTTCAGACTGGAGCAAGTCTTCACTTCACTGTGACCAGCGGGCACGAAAGCTAGTTACAGTCTCCTCAAAGCACATGTCCTGCTCTAGCACACAAAAGCCTTGCAAAGCTCGTTTCCTCCCACTATCCCCTTTAGCCTTGTTCTTTCCAGGTTTTGTGGTCTTATCTTTTGCTTGCCCACTTTCCCTATGATGCTGCAACCCAGAACTTTTAGTTATATATTTCTTTTTTGAAAAATCTTATGTGTCTGTGGCCAAGTGTGTACAGTTACCAGTAGAGGCCAGCAGAGGTCAGAAAGGAGTAACTGGGGCTAGAGTTACAGGTGGTTGTGAGCCAGCTCAGCCAGGTACTGGGAACCAAAAATAACTTGGGGCCTCTGGAAGGGCAGTGTTGCTATTACAGAGTAATCTCTTCCGGCCCCAGGAAATAGTTATAGATGAGCCTCACACAACTGTAATATAAAAAGCGTAATTAGATTTTGGTTTTACTTCAATTTTCTAAAGTTTCTTCCAATTAATTTCTGACTGAGTTTAAATTTCTTTGAACTAGTTTCTTCTTGTTTACAAATATTTATTGGCAGAGGGGAAGGATTCCCAAAGTGATAGAGGTTATGTTGTTTAAAAAAAGGAAAAAGAAAACCTCAGGTGGGAGAGATGGCCCTGCACCTCACCAACTGCAGCACTCGGGAGAGTGAGACCTGTACCTCGTCTGGGCAAAACAGTAGAGCTGAGCCTGGAGGCGTGGGAGCAGGTGAGCTGGCCCGAGACTGTGGGAGCAGGAGAAATGGCCCCACTCCTTGCTGCCTGCTGCAGTGGGTGAGTTAGCTTGGGCAGTGCTGGAGAGCTTGCCCTGGGTGGCAATGAGGGATCTAACCCAGCTACCATCCAGGCCCAGAACTAAGGCTCTAAGTTGTCCCACCACAACACCCGCCTCATCTATGAACTGCTGGAGCAGGTGAAGGCTCTCCACAAAACAAGGCAACAGCAGAATATCCAAGAGGAGACTCAGTGAGGGCCCAGTACTGAGGGTGTAGAAGCCAGAGGCCTTGAACAGACCAGTGGCTCATTGCAGTGAACACTTACAGGTAAAAAGATGTGTGGACTGAAGATTACACTGTGAACCACTGTGTCACACTACAGCTTCCATGTTCTTTTTTTTGTTTGCTTGCTTGGATTTTTTTTGGGGGGTGGGGGTGTTTATTTGTTTGTTTGTTTCCCAAGAAAGGATTTCTCTGTGAAGCACTCCTGTGTCATGGAATTCACTCTGTAGACCAGGCTGGCCTCAAACTCACAGAGACCCACCTGCCTCTGCCTCCCAAGTGCTGTGATTAAAGGTGTGTGCCACCACCGCTTGGCTTTTGTTGGTTTTTACTTTATTTATTTTATGGGGGGGGGAGTTGCAAGGGTAGAAAGTGAATAGGAAAGAATATGTAGATAACAGGATCACGATGCAGGATGTGAAGTTCAGAGAATCAATAAGTGCAAAAAAATTCTAGAAAATATAAAGAATAAAAACCATACATAGTATAATCTAGAAACAACCATTACCACCATTTTGGTGTGCAGTTTCTGGTCTTGATTTCCATCTTAAATGTTACAACACCAAAAGAAAACTATTTGAACATCAAACATACATGCTAATGCCCCAAATGCCCAAATACTTACTGTTTTGTCCCCTGTAAAGGTAAGATTTGTTCCATTCTCCTTAGCCTTCAATTAAAAAAAAGAAGACAGAAAATTACTTCACAGTTTTTACATTGTTCTCAGAAATATGTAAGGAAAAATAATTACCTCCTGTTTTTCTCCTAAAAGAGGGAGTCGATGCATAAGATCCCCAGAAAAGCTCTATAAAAAAATTAAATATTTTTTTAGTAAAAGTTCAAAATACCTAGAAATGGTTCATGAAAAACATATAATACAGTAAAAAAAAAATAGTAACAGCATCAACAGACAACAAAAGTTGCAATTAATTACAAACAAGAAAACCCTGCTAGGCATAACATGCCCCAACTGGCCCTAGTCTTTCCACGCGGAAGGTAACCCAGAATGCCAAAGCCTTAGACAGAAGCCACATGTCTGGAGCAGAGAAGGGCAGCAGAGTCCCTCTCATTCAAATCAACAAAACGAAGCTTAAAATATCAGTAGTTGTATTTCCCTTCCTCGGTAACTGAATTGTACAATAGACTGGAAGACAGTGTGCCCTATGACTCTGGAGAGACGACAGCAGACCTGAGAGTGACAAGACGCAGCAAGTCTTTTTACAATCAAATCCAACCAACCCTTCCAGCTGAAGGAGTGAATTTAAAGAAAAGATAGTAAATTACTCAATGTCAGTTTCTTCTGTTTGCCATCAATTTTGAACCATCTTTAAACTTCTCTTTTCCTACTTACTCCATAAAGTCTAAACTAAGATAAAACTCACAATTTAATTATCAATTACTTCATTCATTTATCTGTTATTTAATTACAATCGTCTACCCATTACTTTAGTGACTGAACAGAAAACCTACCTCTGCTGAACTATATGCTACTGTATAGCAGTTTGCTAAACATATCTAAGCAAATGCAGCAAAGACAGAGTGAAGCCGCTGTCAACAGTAACAAGAACTACCTGAGGTGGTGGAGCACGCCTTTAAACCCAGCACTCGGGAGGCAGAGGCAGGCGGTTCTCTGTGAGGGCAGCCTGGTCTACAGAGTGAGCTCCAGGACAGCAAGAGCTACACAGAGAAAAACCTGCCTCGAAAACAGAACACACAACAACGACAAAACCCCAATAACAATAACTTTTCAATACCTCTAAAGCTTTTCTACACACTTTAAAATTTTCCATCCAAATACCGTGTTAGCTCCTGTTTCTAAAGGATAAAAAATGAATTTCAGGCCTGGGCAATAGCTCAGTGGGAAAAGTGCTTGATGCTCAAGCATGAGGACCCCAGTTTGGAGATTCAGCAACCACATACAAAGCCAAGCATGGTGACGTAGTATGTAACCCCAGGATGGGGGAAGCACAGACAAGTAGATCCCAGGGGTTTACTTGCCACCCCATCTACCTAAAGTAGCAAGTGCTAGGTACAATGAGCAATACTGTCTCAAAAAATACAGTAAAATTATATGAAATAAGGTAGAGAAGTGAATGAAGACAGCCTGATGTCAATCTCTGGCCTCTGCATGCACATGGATGGACAAGTGCACCAACATACACAGTATAGGCTTATATAGACACACACATGAAGTTCACAAACTTTAAAAAAATAGAATTTAAATAAAAATAGCATTCATGAGATTACATATTTATGTAAGCTAATAAATGTAGAATCATATTATTTACCTCTCTATATATTATTCACTCTTCTTTACACAAAGGTGTAAAATTCAATCATAAAGTAGCAATGCCCTTTAAGATATATAAAATCTAAAACCTGATTATCTGAAGACATATCAAGTAAATAAGAGAATTAAAATTTGTTTTGCTAAATGACCATTAACAGAGGAGTAGATAAGTAAAATGTGCTATGTACATATAACAGAATTTAGCCCTAAAAGGGGATCAAGTTTGGGTACATGCTATAACACAGAAGATCCTAGAAAGCACAAAGTCCATATCAAAAAGATCAAAAACTCAAATGCTCTATGAAGTATCCAGGATTGTCACATTCATAGGGACGAAGCAGAATAGTAGATAATGAGGAGCAGGAGGAGATGACTGGCTCCTGAGTGAGTACCGAGTTCAGGTTAGCAGGACGACAGTGACAAGGGACAGTGATAACTGCACAGCATGAATGAACTCGAAGCTATGCAATCCAACATTAAGAAATACAGCAACGTAACTTTCACAAGAATCTGCTGTGAACAGATCACAGTGATCTTCTTAACAGGAAGATCTCTTCTAGAGGAACGATCTATCATATAAACAATGGCCATAGGAGGGGAAATTCAGACATTACTTTTTTCACCTCGTCTATTTTCTTCCAACCACTGTCAGAGGTTACCTGGGCTTTATAGAGTTCACTACAGTTCTGAAATAATTTTGATGACGTTTGGTATCTCCCAGATAAGCCTTTTTTGTCCTTGAGATTTTTTTCCAAATATGTGTCTACTTCAGTTGCCTAGAAAAACAAGGAAGATACGAAGTTTTAGCTCACCTGTTGCAAATCAGGTTAGAAGACAACAAAGAATCAAACCGTAGTACAAATAAAACTGCCACTTTAAAACCAACAGGAGAGGCCTGGGGAAACAAGCTGGGTGTAGAGGGCAGTCCTTGCAACCCTAGTGTATGAGAGGTGGAGACAGGCAGGGTCCTGGGGCTCACTGGTTGGCCAGCCAGTCTAGCCTGCTTGATGAGATCCAGGCCAACGACAGACCTTGTTTTGAAAACACAAGGTGGAGGGCATCTGAACACCTGAAGCTGTCGTTTAGCCTGCACACATAAGCCTGGATATGCACAGGCACACCAGTGCACATACACATACATTCACTCCCTCTCGTTCTCTCTCGTGAAAGATTACATGATGGCTAGCAAGATTGCTCAGAAGGGAATGTGTGACAACCTGAGCTCAATCCCTAGAATCCACGGTGGAAGGAGAGCCAACTCCTAAAAGCTTCCTTCTAACCTCCTCCAGTGTGCTGGGACACACACACACACACATGCATG
>NW_004949096.1:28963999-28970858 GCF_000317375.1 Microtus ochrogaster
AAAAAAAAAAAAAAAAAAAAAAGAATCTAAAATTAGGCTGTCTCTGCATCTGGCAGTGAAGGGCAAGAAACAAATTCAGGTCAAAATAATGAGAAAATGCACTTTCCCCATATTTGCCTCATCTTATAAAAGAACAGATGGTGTCCAGCTCCCTATCACAGGAAACCATAAGCACAGTCTGCTCTTCAGTGTTGCTTTCTGCAGTTCTAAAAACATTAGCATATGTCTCTTTTCAAGATAAATATCATGGCTGGGGGACTGGAGAGTTGGCTCAGTGGTTAAAAATGACTTGTGGCTCTTGCAGAAGAGCCAGGTTCAATTCCTAGCATCCACATGAGGCACACGATTGTCTGTAACTCCAATCCCAGGGGATTGATACTCTCTCTGACCCCTCAGACACCAGGCATGCATGTGGTGTACATACATGTAGGTAAAACATTCATATACATAAAACAGTAAACCAAACAAATAAAAAAAAATATTTTTACAAATCATGCCTAGAGAGGGTTGGTGTCGTGTCCTTGCTGACTAAAGGACCTGACAACAAAAACGATAGTAACAGTAAGAGGAGACTAGTCAGATGGCTCAGTAGTTAGACTGATAGTAACAGTAAGAGGAGACTAGTCAGATGGCTCAGCAGTTAGACTGATAGTAACAGTAAGAGGAGACTAGTCAGATGGCTCAGCAGTTAGACTGATAGTAACAGTAAGAGGAGACTAGTCAGATGGCTCAGCAGTTAGACTGATAGTAACAGTAAGAGGAGACTAGTCAGATGGCTCAGCAGTTAGACTGATAGTAACAGTAAGAGGAGACTAGTTAGATGGCTCAGCAGTTAGACTTTTGCCACCACACATGATGGATGCCAGAGCCCATGGGGTAGAGGTGGAGAACTGACGCTCACAGGTTATCCTCTGACACACAATCTTTTAAAAGAAGAATCTAAAATTAAACTCTACAGTACAGAATTCTGGGGCAAGTATATTTGCTGTTGTTCCAGAAAACCCACATTTGGTTCCCAGGACACACACCGAGTAGCTCACAGCAGCCTCTAAGTCTAGCTCCAGAAGTATGACACTCTCCCCTGGCATACACACATGTGTAAGCATACACACAAATAAATAAACAAATCTTTAAAATAAGGTACAGAATTATAGTCCCTGACTCACAAAAAGGTAATTCTCTAACAATTCTGGGAAGACTAGTAAATTTTCAGATAGAAACGTTTTTTTTAACCTCACGGTTATTTGATCAAATTAACAAAATCTATAAAAAGATAATTTATGCTCATAAGCTTAGGGTGTAAAGCTGTTGTTGCCAATCATAACCCATTTCTGATAGTCATAAAAAATTACCATGTTACCATCTCCATACTTTAAAAACAATTATGTGTACATATGTGTGTGTGTGTATGGTTTTGTACACATGATGCCCCCGGAAGCCTTGGATCCTCTGAAGCTGGGGTCACAGGCAGCTTGTAAGCTCGGTGGATGTTGGAAACGAACTCAGGGCCTCTGTAAGAGCAGTGCATACTATATTCTTGACTGTGGAGCCATCTCTCCAGCCCTTCTCCATACCTTTATCTTGTAGCAATCCAAAATAACTATTTATATGTCTTGTGAAGACAAGATACATGTATATGTATGTGTATATATGTGTATTTGTGTACATATGTGTGCATGCGTGCATGTGTGTGTATAGTGAAATATCTGTAACCATGTGTAAATCTGGAAGTGCCATGGAAACTAGGGTTTTAGATTTCCTGGAGTTAGAGTTACGGTGGTTTTGAGTAGTATGACTGGGTGACGAAAACAAAATTCAAGCCCTTTGCAAGAGCAACATAGATCAATATAAGCTCTTAACACTGAGATTCATGCCAATGTTATATAATGAACTCGGTCAAACTCAAACGCTCCTATAAAACTTCACTACGGAAGCTGGGGATGGAGCTTAGTTGGCAGGGTTTACCTAGCATGAATGAAGCCCTGGGTTATATCCCCAGCAGACATAAAATCAGGCAGAGCAGAGCTCAGCAGTTACGAGTACTAGCTGATCTTCCGAAGGACCCAGATTCAATACCCAAAACCCACATGCAAGCTCACAGCTGTCTGAAAGTTTAGTTCCATAGGATCTGGTGCCCTCTTCTGGCCTTCAAGAGTACTGCACACATGAGGTACACACATACACAATGGCAAAACACCCATACATATAAACTAAAAATAAAATCTTTAAAAGTACAACAATTTATATTATAAAAAGTTCATTACTAGGATTTCTTTTTTTTTTTTTATTACAAAAGACACCTTACTGCTAGGGAATGGAACAGAAAGATACAGCTTCATGTCCAGGAAATTTCAGTAGCTCTGTAGACAAGAATTACAGGGAGGGGAGCACCTCCCCAAAGGTTGGTCCTTTAATCATTGCAGATTTTTAAAAACACTTATTCAATTCATTAATAGGATTTTATTTCTGCATTACAATTAACCTTTAAGAAAGGCCAATAAAATGTTGTGGCATAAAGGATATCCCAACTACATAAAAAGGTCATTAAAATACCATTCACTTTTCTAACCATGTATCTTTATAAATTCAGATTTTTTTCAACAAATATTTCAAGCAATTTATTTCAGGACTAAGTAAAGAACAAAGCACAAAAATCTAGCTGTCTGAAGAGTGGGAAGAATGAGAATATGAACAAGGAGATCAAGACCGTGATGGTTCGTTCACCCATTGAAACAGTCTACCTGAGCTAATGAGAGCTCACCAACTCCAGCCAGACTGGGAAGGAACAAGCATAGGTCTAAACTAGTCCCTCTGACTGTAGTTGACAGTTGCGTGGCTGGGGCAGGCTGAGAGACCACTGGACTAGCAGTGGCACCAGGATTTATCTCTACAGCATGCACTGGCATTATGGGAATCTATTCTCTTTGGATAGATGCCTTGCTCAGCCTAGATATAGTAGGGAGGGCCTTGGACCTTCCCCAAAGCAATGTGCCTTACCCTCTCTGAGGACTGGATGGGGGTGAGGTGAGGTGGGAGGGTGTGTGGAGGAAATGGAGGAGGGGAGGGAGTGGGAACTTGGATTGGTGTGTAATGAAGGGAGATTTTCTTTTCGTTTTTGTTTTTTAATAAATAAAGATGGAAGAAAAAAAAATCTGTCTTCTAAGCCGGGCGGTGGTGGCGCACGCCTTTAATCCCAGCACTCGGGAGGCAGAGGCAGGCGGATCTCTGTGAGTTCGAGACCAGCCTGGTCTACAGAGCTAGTTCCAGGACAGGCTCCAAAGCCACAGAGAAACCCTGTTTCGAAAAACCAAAAAAAAAAAAATCTGTCTTCTGTCATGCCAGATTTTAGTTAAAGACATCTAACAAGATCACAAAACAATACTACTCTTATGGGATTTTTTTTTTGAGACAAGATCTTATGAGTTTGTTATTGCTACTTTAAAATAATAAATATCTTAATATTTTGTATTATCTTCTTTTTAAAAGTTATTTTATTATTTTATGTGTATGGGTATTTTTGTCGCATGTATATCTGTGCACCAAGTGTCTGTCTGTGGACACCAGAAGAGGGAGTCAGATACCCTGGAAGTGAAATTACAGATAGTTATAAACTGGCATGTGGGTACTGGGAACTGAACTCAGGTCCTCTTAATCACTGAGCCATCTCTCTAGGCCTTGTTTTAATTTTTAAAAGAGGAAACCACAGAAACAAAAGCCTTGTAGAGGACCAAAAATTTGTTCAGCAAGTAAAGGAATTTGCTGCCAAACCTGGCAAACTGCGTTCAACCCCTAGAACCTACACAGTGGAAGGAGAAAACTGAACCCCTCAAGTTATCCTCTGATGTCCACACTCATGCCGCGGCTCATGTGCGCAAATACACTAACAGTAAACGTGAGGGCTTAAAAAAATTGAAAAACAAAGGCTTTTTGAGTCCACAATTTTTTTGTTTGTTGTTTGGTTGGTTTTTATTCTTTGAGACAGGGTTTTTCTGTGTAGCCCTGGCTATCCTGGAATTCATCCTGGTCTACATAGACCAGGATGGCCGAAACCTGGAGACCTGTCAGTCTCTGCCTCCCAAGTGCAGGGGTTAGAGGCGGGCACCACCAGACCCAGCCACAGTTTTTAGATATGAATTCTGAGACAGGAAGCCTGAGAACTGCTGACACGGTCTGCAGACTGGGCAGACTGCGCTACAGTTTCAGCTCCGCTGTTCCACACACTACTCTTTCTTCCATAAAGTTAAGAGGTTGGGGTCAGATGATCATTAAGTACCAGGAAAAATCTGTATTTTCAAATTCTTTACCTTGAAGCTATAGATCTCATTGTAGCAATCAGCACTTTTCAGAAACCAGGTTATATTCAAAGACAGATCACAAGGCTCTCCATCAACTATGAAAGAAGAAATAAGCGTAAATACAAAAGAATTCCAAAAGAAGCATTCCTCCAGCATATCTCTATTAACCTATGGCCTATTTATTTTCCACCCTAAACTGAGATACTCAATATCCCTTCTTTAAACATAAGGAAATCAAGTCATACAAGCAAAAAGAAGTGCTTCTTCTTTCTTTCTTGGTGTTTGTTTTGAGGCAGGATCTCATTGTGCAGCCCAAACTGGCCTCAAATTCACTTCCATCCCTCTATCTCAGCCTCCCAAGTGTTGAGATTACAGGAGTGAGCTAGCGTGCTCAGATGCCCAAGTAGCCTTTAGATAGTATCACTGCTCCTTCAGAAACGGTAGCTAAGCACATTTTCTTTCTTTAACTCTTTTGGAAATTTAGGTCTATTTCTATGTCCCAAACCTCTGATCTATATTGAAAAAAAAATACTAGGCATGATAAGGCAATTCTAATCTAAAACTAGACTTAAAGCAGAACACACATATACAAAGGTTGAATAGTTAGGTTAAGAATAGAATGGAGAAAAGCAAATGATCAAAGATCTTTTTTAAAAAAGGTCACATTCGTACTGGAGAAATACAATATAACAGTATCAGGGATAGCATAATATTCATGATTGTTAAATGGTGATTTAAAGAGATCCACTGAGAGAATACTCATGGCTTGGGCCTTGAAAGTCAGCAAGAATGCATAAAAGAGGCTGGAGAAATGACTCAGCAGTTAGAACTGAGTTCAGTTTCTAGCACCCACATGGTAGGTAGCTCATGGCTGTCTGCCACTCCAGTCCCAGGGATTTGTTATGATGCCCTGTCTAGACTTGTTGATTCCACCAGCCTAGCTCCAGGTTTGAGAGACCCTGTCTCAAAGAAAATAGTGGAGACCAACAGATATAGCACGACACTTGGCATCCTTCTCTGACCTGCACAGGCTCACCTGTACCTGAACCATCGTACATAAACACATGACAAAACCCCACATAGTGTGGAACACAATTATTCTAAAGAACCCAAGCAAGCGGATCTCTATGAGTTTGAGACCAGCCTGGTCTACAAAAGCTAGTTCCAGGACAGGCTCCAAAACCACAGAGAAACCCTGTCTCGAAAAACCAAAAAAAAGAACCCAAGCGTCAGTCTGAAGATGTAAGAAGGTAAACCCAACTGTCCTGAGAAGCGGGACAAGATACTACAGACTCCTCTGTGCAAACAAACCAAAAATAAACATGATGGCAGTGGGTTCTGCTTGCTGCCTGTAATTCTAGCACTTGGCAGGTATGAGCAGGAGGATCAGGTATTCAGGGCCAACTTCAGCTACATGAGACTATTTAAAAAAACAAACAAACAAAAAAACAAAACAAAACACATACACAAAAGAATAAAAATAAAAAAGAAATATAACTGCATTTAAGAATTTACTTTTGTTCACAACAAAAAAAAACATCTAATTAAAACTTCCTCTTTGATTTCTGCTGAGGAAGAAAAAATACTAAAGATTCCTTACACTTTGGAAGTGTAACATGAATAAGTATGACTACACTTAGGAAATCTACTTTTTTTCCCTCAGATTTATTCACTTTATGTGTATGTTCTATTCACAACTATGACTGCATATCATATGCATCCAGGTACTAGAATTATGAACACTTGTGAACCACCACCTGGGGTACTGGGAACTGAACCTGGGTCTTCTGCAAGAACAAGTGCTCTTAACCACTGACCTATCGCTCCAGCCCCAGGAATTTACTTTCATTCAGAGCAAAAGATGCAATCAGGAAGTTATAACCTACATCTTGAATACTAACACTTAGGAGGCAGAGGCAATCAGATCTCGATGAGTTCCAGGCCAGCCTGGTCTACATCGTAAGCTCCAGGACAGCCAAGGCTACCTAGAAAGACCCTGTCTCAAAAAGCAAACAGTAATTAATTAATTAAAATAGATATTACAGTGATGATATAGATACAGTACTTATCCCTATCTCAAAAACAGAGCAACCCATAAACATTTAATTCCAAAAATAACATTTCAAAACTAAAAGGGAAGTTTTAGTGCACATGGGACATTTAGCTCCAGATCCTGCAGTCATCTCACTAGACAAACTGGTTTTCTTCTACACAATCCCAACTTCCTTAATACCCCTGAACTCACTGTTACTGGAAGCTTAAACACTCCCTTGGCAAACAGAAGATCTACTGAGTATCTGAGCCAGCAGTCTGACAAAATTCGGCCATGTTTTCAGTAAACAGCTAACAAGCACACAAGAGTAAAACCAGTGATACTTCTGACTCATAACAGGTTTAAAAATGATGCAAGCAGCCGGGCGATAGTGGTGCACGCCTTTAATCCCAGCACTCGGGAGGCAGAGGCAGGCGGATCTCTGTGAGCTCGAGACCAGCCTGGTCTACAGAGCTAGTTCCAGGACAGGCTCCAAAGCCACAGAGAAACCCTGTTTCGAAAAACCAAAGAA
>NW_004949096.1:28970958-28996872 GCF_000317375.1 Microtus ochrogaster
ATATATACATAATTTTCATAAACACACATATATACATTCTGTATAGCATTATAGTCAACATATGAATTCAATAGATTATACATTCAGTATGTAATATATAATACAAATACATAATATAAGCTACAAATCGTGTATTTATACATAACATAGTAAACTGAAAAACAAAATAAAACAAAAATTTATACAAGTATTCTGAATGTCATTTATATTATGAATTCAGTTATACTAAATGTTTGTATCTAAACAGTGTCAAGCTAATAAATTTATGGACTTAAAATGTTTTAAGGTGCTAGGGAGATGGCTTTGTTGGGAAAATGTTTCCCACACAAGCATCAGGACCAGACTGGCCGACCAGCAAGCTCCAAGTTAAGAACCTTGTCTAGAAAAAAAAAAGGGGGGGGGTAGATAGGAAGTGAGGAAGACACAAGTAACTGAGCTCTGGCCTTCACATGCATATACACATGTATTCATACATGTATTATGTTCATTCATTCATACATGTGTATGTTCATTCATTCATACGCACGTGTGCGCACACGCACAAGCAGACTAAGGTAGAAAATAAGCTCAAAAAAAGAATACAATTTAAAAACTCACATTTCAATAAGATGGTAGTATTTCTAAAAAGAATCTTTCCAAAACTAAAATAATTTTTCCCCTGCAAAGATAAAGAAAAGATAATTAGCATCAAGGCATTTTGATTTTCAAGACAGGCTAAGAATACCTAAATTTATAAAATATTCAAATTAATTTTCTTAATCAAAAGGACAACACACCTTTTCTTTTAGTGAAGGTCAATCACACTCAAACTGTTGGCTCTCGCCTCTCAGTGTAGTCCTGATTTCCTACCCACAGGTCATAAAGCAGGGACTATCAATGGGAAGCTGCTACAAATCTCAACTTAACTTGAAAGCATCATCATAGGGTAAAAGGAGTATGATTGCCAAGGCCTGCACTCCTGAGATGGACAGTTCCTTTTCTTCACTCACTAACCATTCCTAACAACCACCAACCACAGCTTTCAAATAAACTTTGAATAGTTTCACTTTTAAATTTAAAAGGACCCAAGTACTAATTATTTCAGTAACAGACAATTATAATTCAAAACCCAAAACCTTTGCCAAATGAGTAAAAGCTGCAAAATTTGCGATGTAAATGTACAATGAACAGGGCAAAAGCAAAACCAAAAAAAGTCAACAAAACAGTTAATGGTTTTTAAAGCAGTTCTTGCCCAAAATCTGGGTTTTGTGGTTCAAAATACTACTCTGACTCAAACAAGGTCTTCAAACTGGGAGGGGACTAGGTCAACCCATCAGTTAACAACCCAAACGAAAGACTATCCTTACGACATTACATTTTAGAGTTGTTCCATTCTGGCTGTTCTCAAGTTAAAAAGCATTTAAAAAAAAAATCCCCATGTCCCCTAATCACAAAAAAACTTCGAAGTTTAAACCCAATCAATCCATCTCATCCGTAGAAATATTTTTACAACAAAATTAAAATTAAGACACTAGAGTTAAGGGCTCCTATTTATTTGTCCCTTTCATCTAAGCCTAGGTAACTGGATTTTGTGACATTCTAGCTGAAAGAGAAACCATGGACCTGTGCATCAAGTTTCTCTGAAGTTCGGCGCTCAAAGTTCTGACTTTCCCCGTGAGAAGCCGCTTGGCTCCGACACTCCTCTCAACTAGGGCAAACAGTGCAGCTCTTGGCTTAAGCAGGAGAGACCCCGCCGGCACACTCTGGGTATCCCACCCTCTTTGGAAACCGACTTTCATGAAACCATCCTGGACCCCTTGGGCCACCGTAGCCCCACCTCTCATCCCCCTCCAGGCTCAGTAGCGACTCCAACACTCACCGACGGCATCGGAATGTGCCATTTTGATCTATCCGCGGCAAACACGGGTGCTGGTCCTGCACCAAAAAACGACAGTGGGAACGGCTGCGCCCCCAAAAGAAGAAAGACGACAGGAGACACCTGAAACCACGCAGCTACCGCCATCTTCACAGCCATGAAGCGACTAACCCAAAGCATTGAGCCTCCTTCCGGCTGACTAGTCCCGCCTTCTTCCGGCTTGTCTCACCCTCTTCCGGCTCTGCTCTGTGGGCGGGATTATCCGGGTCCTTGAAACTGCCGCTCTTCCCTCCGAACGTCAGAGCGCGCCAGAAACTTTACGTCTACTGCGCAGGCGTCTTCTCGTCTCAACCCGAGCGTCGCCTAAGGCTAACTATCGGAGAGTTTGCGGCCCGGTACTTCCCTCTGTTCTTCTGCCATTAAAGGAGCTTAGTGCGTCGGTCAAGTCTCTGCTCCTCCCTCTTCTTCCCGCACCTCATCCTTTCCAAACCAAGGTCAGGCGCCGGTCAGAAGTCTGTAGAAGCGCGCGCTCTGGATGCATGATTGACATCCAGTAGTGAGTTCTTCGGCTGTGGAGCTGTGGAAGCAGAGCCTGGAACTTGGCAGACTGGAATAGAAGCGGTTCATGAGCTTCAAAGTCCCCTTTAACCACGAAAGACTGCAGGTCAGCTGCAGCAGTTTGCCCGGACATCAGCGTCCAGCAGTGATCCAAACGGCAGTCCCCACTCAAAGCTAAAAGTGGAGAGAGACCGGGGCAGCTTTCGGTTTCACAGGGTGACAGGCACAGAGACATACCCTGAGGCTGTCTCGGTACTTCCTGTTTCTCACGCTCTAGACTAACCTTTAGGGCTCTCTGCGTGCAAGCCTCCTCGGCAAATAAAAGCAAAGTTCCTCGGCCACTCAACCAGTATTTACCAAGTATCTCCCAGTAGACGCTCTGGTTTGCGCCTGAGAAAAATTCCCGGAGAAAAAGTCAAGATTTGTCCCCCGCCCCTTAAACACCTGGAGAGGACTCTTCTTTCCCATAAATTTGACTGTGATGAAGTACGAGTCATGATTTAGCAAGTCTGCTTGCTAACTTCTTTTAAAAGATCGTCAGAGGCTGTGGCTTGAGAGTTAGGAGTCAGGCAGAGTTAACAGGGAAGCTATGGAAGCAACTGAGAAAGAGAAAATCAGGTAAAGGCCAATTGCTCCCGCTGGAACTTACTCCTAAACAACCTTCTAGCTTTGAAAGCTTCACTTAACGTTTTAATGGCACTTCCTTGAATGCTTGATATTTGCTTTGTGGTTCTTTCCTGCTTCTGCTGGAGAGTTGAGTAATGTTAATAGCTAACCTCTTGAAGTACTTCCAGGAGGGTTAGGTAACTTTAACAGTGAAAAGGTTGCCTTCCAAACTCTGAGACGTGACTTTTAAGCGCGCTTCATTCCGCCTTTAGGTGGTTCCATCTCTTCCTGTGCCACTCCACAGCTCCTTCAAAACTGGAAACCGAAGTCTGCAAGGCCTCCTAATGCTTGCACACTTGATGAAGATAAGCAGTACCAAAAGACCGAGTTTAATGAAGGGTTTCATTTTTACCACGATAAAATACTTTCTTGGCATGGCTAAGTGTTTCTGCCTATCCAGGCCTATTTTCATAGTTCAGCTTCCTTCAAATTTATGGACATGCTAACTGCAGTTGCAGGAAGACACACCTCTTTACCCTCCCCCTCCGCCTGGTAGCTTATAGTTGTTTTAACTAACTGAAATACATATATATTCAAGTGGTAGTGTCCTTCTTTTTACATTCTATTCCAGATGTAATACTTTTTTTTTAAATTTATTTATTTATTGAGGATTTCTGCCTCCTCCCCGCCACCGCCTCCCATTTCCCTCCCCCTCCCCCGATCAAGTCCCTCAGATGTAATACTTCTTGAAACTTGGTTTGAAAGGATATTAATCTCTCTACTGTTGGAATCCTCTGGGAAGTTTTGCCTTTTATGTTTGTTCCTATTCCGATGCTAGCAGCTGGCAAATACCTTTCCTTTTTTTTTTTTTTTTTTTTTTTGGTTTTTCGAGACAGGGTTACTCTGTGGCTTTGGAGCCTGTCCTGGAACTAGCTCTGTAGACCAGGCTGGTCTCGAACTCACAGAGATCCGCCTGCGTCTGCCTCCCTAGTGCTGGGATTAAAGGAGTGCGCCACCATCGCCCGGCAGGCAAATAAATACCTTTCTGAGAGGATTTGGAGCCTTGTCTGTGGTTGCCTGTTAGACTTTAGAAGAACATTTAGGCAGTCTATGGCTTCTTCAGGTCTAACCTCTCAGGAAGTAAATGCCCTGAAAATAGGTGAGGAGGCTGTTTGCCTGTTTTGGATTTAGATTTCAGATTTTAGTGTTGTGTTTATTATTTTTAAAGCTCATAATTGGCAGTGCCCTTTTCCTATGGCTTTCAGACGAAGCCCATGAAGATGCTCTGGTTCAGTTTGGTAGTTTTACAAAAGGATATTGTTCTGCTGCATATATCCTGTTGCCCCGTGAAGTCTTAAAGTGACAGCAGTGATGGAGTTTTGCAATGCAGAGTAAATTCCAAAAGTTTATTTTGCACACGTTTATACTATAATTAGGAAAGGTACAAACAATGAGCTCACAGATGTTATATAAAATGTATCTCTTAAAATGTCTTCTTTAGTGTTGAAGATGAAGCTGTGGATAAAACCATTTTCAGAGACTGTAGCAAGATTGCTTTCTACAGGTAAGTAAATAGACCACCCAGAAAACACTCCTGTCAGTATTTCCAAATTAATTCCACTAAGCTTTTGAGAACTGGGGGCAGGTGGGGGGTGGTTAAGAAGAGGACCTTTAGGAAAACTAATGAATCATTTTATATACTTACTATTAAATAATTTAAATTGTATTTTTTTTTTGGTCTTGGTTTGTTTATGTAGCCCTGGCTATCCTGAAACTTGGTCTATAGACCAGGCTGGCCTCCCAAGTGCTAGAATTAAAGGTGTATACCACTACCACCCAGCCTGTATTTTATTTTGAAAGCTAAAATATTCTTAAAATGTGCATTTTCAAAGATAATACACTGACCTGGCTTGAAAATCATATACGGTACATATTGAAAGTATTACTCCTGCCTCTACTTCTCCATCATCTTGTCCCTTCAAGTCAGCATATTTATTAATTTCTTATCTATTCCTCCAATATTTTTCACAAATACATATATTCTTATATCACCTCTTTCCTTACACCTACAAATAGATTTCTATATGCATTGTTGTGTGCTCCCCCACACACACTTTATATATTTAGTCGGGAGAGCTCCCCTTCAGTACATGGGCGTTTCCCTCTACTTTGTGCTCATGGTATCCCACTGGGTAGATGCTCTATAATTTATTTTGTTCTAGACCCACTTGCTAGAGCCTCAGGTTGTGGCTTCTTTTTAATCTTTTGCTCTGAGAGTGTTAGCATATGCAGAGATGTGTATGTTATTCTCTATAGCTGCAAGTGATTTGTGGGAGTGGAGCTGGAGATGTGACTCCATATCTGTGCAAGGCTCTAGGCCTGATCCTCAGCACTAAGGAAAACAAGACAGCAAAAACAAATAAACGAACAACAATAAAAAGTAGGATTTCTAGGAATTTGGTAACTGGATCAAAGAGTAAATACAATAGAAATGTGTTAACTATTGATATATTTCCCTCTGTGGGGATCTTTTATACTTACTTTAATATTTTTGAGGATATTAGCCTAGAAAAAATGTGCCTTTAAAATCATCTTTTAAAACGTCTAGTTTGGTGGGATCTGTGGGTTAGGTGGTTCAAGAGCCTGATTTTTACCTATTTTTATATGGTTCAAATAGGAAATCATGTAAATTAATTTTTTGTTTGTTTGTTTAATTTTGTGTTTTGTTTGTTTATTATTCAGAACATCGTCTCACTCTATAGATCTGACTGGCATTGGATTGACAACAGCCTGCCTGCTTCTGCCTTCTGAACTGAGATTAAAAGTGCTATGCCCCATGCCCAGCAAAAATTGTTTCATGTATTTTTAAGTCTCTATTTCAGTCATTCTCTGTTCTAGGGGGAAGAAAAGATGTCATTTTAACTCAAAACAGTTATTTTAGAGGAAAGTACCTTGTTAAACCAATAGCCCACACTGAATTTCCACAAGAATCTATGTATCTACTAAAGTTCCATTTTATGAAAAGGAGGAGAAAATTTGAGCTCATAAAAGTTATCTTTCAAGTTTGGGATGGGGAAATGGCTTAGTAGGTGAAGTACTTGCAACAAGACCTGAGTTTAATCCCTAGAACATATTATAAAACTACCAGTCATGAGCACTTGCAATCCCAGCCCTGGGGAGGCAGAGACAAACATGTCTCTAGGTCCTCCTGGGCAGCCAGCCTAGCCTGCTCGCCTAACCCCATGCTAGTAAAAGACACTGACTTAAAAATAAAAAGAACAGTCTCTAAGGAATGATACCTGAGGTTGTTTCCTGGCCCCCACTCACATGTTCATATACCTGTACATGCACACACACATAACACATACGAAAGAAAGGAAATATGTAATATGCCCCACTTTCTCAATAAACAAGACAAGATGCCATTCTTGAGCAGTATTATGTTGAAATTAATGTTATTTTACTGATAATTTTACTAGAACACTAGTAATATATTCTTGGTACTTTATAAGAGTATCAGTACTGTCTATGCCAGTCACTTACTCTGATAGTCAATTTTACTGACATTGACATAATGATATAGTCTATTAGATACAGACAAGTCGCAAGCAGCTTTTATATAGCTGTATTATTTTGTTCTTATATTGCTTTTTATTGCTGTGATTAAAGACCATGATCAAGCCTGGCAGTGGTGGTGCACACCTTTAATCCAAGCACTTGGGAGGCAGAGGCAGGCAGACCTCTGTGAGTTCGAGGCCAGCCTGGTCTACAAGAGAAGTCAGGACATGAACTCAGTGCAGGAACCTAAAGGCAAGACCTGAAGCAGAGACCATGGAAGAGTGCTTCTTACTGATTATCTTCCCCAACCCCCACCCCCGCTTTCTCAGCTACCTTTCTTAAACCACCTGCAGCATCACCCATGGTGGGCTGGACCCTCCCACATCCATAAATTAATCAAGAAAAAGCTCCCACATACTTTCCTACAGCCCAGTCTGTTGGAGGCATCTTCTCATTTAAGGTTCCCCCTTTCCAAATGACTCTAGTTTGTGTCAAGCTAACAAACTAACCAGAACAATACTCTGTATCTGTAGGCGGCAGAAACAGCAGCTCTCCAAGAACCCCACCTACCAGGCATTGTTAGATGCAGTCACAACAGAACCAGACAGGACCAGCTTCCAAATCGTCAGTGAAGCAACTAAGGTGAGGTGGAAGAACAATTTACTTTTGTTTATTGGGATTGAACTATATTCATTTCTTTTTGTTTTTGCTTTTCAAGACAGGGTTTTTAATGTATCCCTGGCTGTCCTAGTACTCACTCTGTAGACCAGGCTGGCCTTGAACTCACAGAGATCTACCTGCCTCTGCCTCTCAAGTGCTGGGATTAAAGGTATGTGCCACCACCACCAGGCAAATTATTTCTATGACAGCTATCTATGCCTTAGTAGCTTTGTTAGAGAAGAAATATTACACACATACACACACACACACAAACACGCTGATCCTATATTAATTCTCTTTGAGGTAGGGCTGCATGTGGCCCAGTTGACCTCCAGCTTTTTACTTGACTGAGGCTCCTCTAACTCCCTACCTCCTTCCTCTGTCTCCCAAGTGCCACAATTACATGCTTCTGCTGCTGTATCCAGCCAGTCTTACCTCCGTAGTAATGTGAATATCAACGAAGAGATTGTCTGTGTATCACATGTTTCTCTAGATGTTTTACATGTGTTATTTACTTTTAACTCCTTTCCATAATGCACTTAAGACATGCATTGTATTGTCCCCAATTATCAAACAAGGAAAATGAAATCTAGGAAGACATTTGCCCTGTGTTACATAGCTTTAATTTTCTGTCTTTGACAGATTCTGCCAAAGATCCATACACTTTCCAGCTCAGTATTGTAGAATAGTTTCTCATGAAGCCTGAACAAGGGGCAGATTCAACAAATGTTCAAAATTCAAAATTTAGGTTGCCAAAGAACCTATAGTAGTGTTGTGTAGTAGAAAATCCAGGACATGAGGATTCTGACTCTGAGCTTTTTCACTAGCTGATCACCATAGCTCCTACAACGTAAAGAAATTTCAGTAGGATATTTTAAGGACTTTTGTCTCACCTTTCAGTTGATCACACTGCTTCGTATGTGTCACAGAGATGGGTCAGTTACGGAATTATTTTGAGCTGGACCAGAAGGTGAGACTGCACAAATCCTAACCCTGACTTTCAGTACTCCTCCACCTCCTAAGCGCAGCTTAAGCTTCTAGAGCCTCTCAGACCAATATGCATTAGCTGGTATTTCTTGAAATAGAAACAGTTTTTTAAGACTGTGGTCTGGGTCCACTAACCGCTCACAGTGACTCCACTAACTGTCCAACTGTTTCCAGTTCTCGGCCAGTTGAACGTTGTGTGAAATCTCCCTGTGACTGTACAGCTCCCGTTGTGTAATGCTGTATTGAGGAAATGCAACAGAAAACAGGACAAAAATTATCCCACAGTGTTGGAGGAGGTTCTCTAGGACCTTAATTTAGAAACTACTAGTATGCCACAAACTTGACTCCCAGATTAGTGATCCCACAAGACTTTCCAGGAAACTTTGGGCTTACCACCAGATGTCAGGCACTTTCTTGTCTTGTTTTTTTCTGATAATTTTTTAATTTCCTTGTTCTCTTCATTGTATCTGACTGCAGTGAGTTGTAGTGTCCATGATCTGGAAATAAAACCCTTATCAATCCTTGTGATGGCTGAGTGCATAGAACCTGTTGAACAATCCACTGTCATAAAAATGCCAAAGCAGCCAGGTCACGGTGGTGGCGCATGCCTTTAATCCCAGCACTCAGGAGGCAGAGGCAAGCAAATCTCTGTGAGTTTGAGACCAGCCTGGTCTACAAGAGCTAGTTCCAGGACAGCTAGTACTGCTGCACAGAGAGACCCTGTTTCAAAAAACAAGAAAACAAACAAAAAAAACTGAAGGCAAAGAAAATAAGGTAGAATTACTTCAAATACCATAAATAAACCAAAATTCACTTCTTAACACAGCTTGACACCAATTCAGTGAGTGCCAGACTCCTGCACATGCTTCCCTATGTTGTAAGAGATCATTCTTCTCTCTTTGGATCCTAAACATTGAGAGGCAAGGTAATTCAAGTCACGTGCCAACCAGAGCCTAACAGATCTGGATGACCTCCAAAAAGAAGACTTCAGAGTGCAGAGGGGCCCAGAGGATGGATCTTAACACAAGACAGCACATGGCTCAGAAAGGAGCCAGGAAGTCCATCAAGAAAGAGCAAATTATCCGAAATGTCAGCAGCAAAGCCCCCAAGACTGAGAAATTTGTGGCTACTTAAAGTGTACTCCACGTTTAAATATCAAGACTGTATTGGAATCTGTGTAATCTGATCTCAAGCAGATGTATATTTTAAAAAGTCACCCTGAAATTCTGCCTAATTACATTTTAATGTTCAAGTAAGATGTTCAGGTAACTAGGGGGATTAGGATTCCGTGCCCTCTATTGGTTTGATGGACAGTAAAGATAATACTCTTCAGACAGTAATCTGAGAAGTTGTCTGTACTTCCTAACCATCTCATTGCATAGGAACAGGGTCAAAGGTCATTCCTAGGCTGAGACAAATGTATTAAGGACATGGTCCAGAGATTTAGAACAAGCTGCGTATGTGCATCTGATAAGAATGAAAGCTTTTTTCTTTCAGGTTCAGAGAGACGAAGTCCAGAATCTAAGAGGATCATATTCAGCTCACAGCTGCACTTCTCCAATTGCACTGAGCAGGCAAATTCTGACAAACCAGGAACTCCTTGTGCCTGCCTGCCCAGCTGCCTAACCCCACACTTTTAAAACCTTAAACGACTGACTTCAGATTTTGACTTCTTGTCAATCTTGAAGTCTAGTTCTTTTTCTTAAATCCACTCCTAATAAACAATGAGGAAACAGAATCAAGCTTTAGCAATATTCTCTTAGTTTGCTTTGGCTGCATAACAAAATACCAAAGACCAAGTGACTTAAACAACAGACTTAGTTTTCAAGAAGCCAACACCCACATCAGGAAATGGCTCTCTTTCTGGCTTACAGACCTCGTATCCCACATGATTGGAAGACACAGGCAAAGCAAATTCTATTCTTTTCTTATAAAGGCAGTAATTCCATTCCAGGGACTCTCCCCATGAGCTCTCATAACCCTAATATCACATAGCAGTCAAAAATAGTACATTTGTAAATATACAGGTAAATGTCCAATAAAGAAGCTGTTAGAAGAAAAAACTAAGGAAAATGATTAGAAAAGTGTTTACTTTAAAGTTCTGTTCCGGTTTGATTTTTCCCTCCTACTGTTATGAATGTTTTGCCTTGAATGAAAACGTGACACAGGTTGGACAGCAGAGACTGGCCTTTTGGCACTAATACAGGGAAATGGATGTTGTCCATTAGTGAGGTTAGCTGGACTAAAGCTTTATCTTTAATGTACTTTATATTGCTAACTTTGGTGTTTTCTGCTGATTTGATTAAACATTTGTAAGCATTTTTACTTTCTTTTGCAGCCTGTTAGCATGGTTTCACCAGAGATGCTTCTAGCAGCTTCTTTAAGGATCCAAGTATATCGCTAAGCCTCTGTATGAAGTTACTCCTTGCCTCTTCATTTAAGTGGGATTAAGATGAGACTTTGCCAACTAGCCACCTCCTCAGCAGATGGGGCACAGCTGCTCCTTAGCAAGTAGTGTTCATCCTGAGTGGCCAACAAGCAGTTAATTGGGAACTGGCCAAACAGAACCATACCTGGATAGGCTAATTGCCCTCCAGAAATGGGCTAAAAATTAGCAGGAGGTCACCGTTGTTCCATAGAATCCATGCTTGCAGTTATCACAAATAGCTGAGACCATTAAAAATAGCAAAATAAATAACACACTATAATATGCAAACAAATAAGCTGAAAAAGCTGACTTGTATATCTAGAAAAGGAGTATGGCATGCTTGGGCTCAGGTTGCAATGCCGCTAATCATAGCATAGTTTCCGTTCCCACCAGTTATTGCATAAGCACTGCTCAGAGTCTTTGCTGAGTTCCAAGGGAAATACTGTTCCTCCTCTTGACCTAATTGAGGGCTGCTATGACAAGATCTAACGCAGCCTTCTGGAGAAGCTGTAGGCAAGCTCATCTGGTAACCATCAAGGCTTTTCATAACTCAAATGAAGGTTTCCGCAGTAGAGTGAGACATGTAGAAGCAGACATGTGTGGGTTCAGCGGCATCTTGGCTGCAGTGTTCTCTGTGGCTGAGGTATAGCTTCCACAAAGCCTTTCCTAAATTGTTCAGACAGCTGGTGTGCCATGGCAACAGCTGCCAAAGGAAGAAATGTTCAACTTACACTTAGGGGCAGCTGGGCACAAGGGAGAGATTCATTATCAGCCAAAGGCTCAAAACTGCACCACCCCCAACAGGTCGCATAGCTTATCTAAACAAAAAGACAAAAACACGAGAGGTTGCTTACAATAAGGGCCCATTGTTTACATTTTTCTGTTTTGTTTTGTTCTGTTTACATTCTTAATATTTATTTATTTATTTATTTATTTATTTATTTATTTATTATGTACACAACATTCTGTCTGTGTGTATGCCTGCAGGCCAGAAGAGGGCACCAGACCTCATTACAGATGGTTGTGAGCCACCATGTGGTTGCTGGGAATTGAACTCAGGACCTTTGGAAGAGCAGGCAGTGCTCTTAACCTCTGAGCCATCTCTCCAGCCCCCTCTGTTTACATTCTTAACATTATTTGATGATATTTAACTCATAGGCAGAAAAAATTGGGAAGGATCTGATCCAGGGTCATCTGGGGAGAAAGAGCTTCCATTAATAGCATGCCTCCATCAGGTTAACCTGTGTTGTGGGGCATTTTCTTAATTATTGATGTAGGAGAACTCAGCTATCTGTGGGATATGGCATCCCTGGGCAAGTAGTCTTGAATTGTGTAAAGTAGATATCTGAGCAAGCCATGAAGAGCAAGGCAGTAAGCAGCACCCCTCCATGGTGTCTGCATCAGTTCCTGCCTCGAGTTCCTGCTCTGACCTTCATGGTAGACTGTAAGATACAATATAAAATAAACTCTTTTCTTATCAAGTTGCTCTTAGCAATAATTTTTATCACAGCAAAAGATACTTATCCTCCTACCAATTCTTGAAGGCCCTCCTTAAGTCCCTTCCTCCAAGAGAGACTTCCCAGGCTTTCACCTTGCACACATTAGTACTCCCCTTACTATTTTGCCACTAATTCTGTATTTGTACTTTCATCTCAGCTTTATGTAAATTTTATGTAGGTATCATCTTCTCTAAATTGCAACCCCTCTAGGAGTGTAGTGGTCACAATATTACATATAAAATAAATGTTAGTTATTAAAAAGAACCACAAGACTGTATGTCTGGCTTGTGAGAAATAGATCATATGAGTTTCAGCTCTTTTTGTATTGGGGCATTTTTAAATGTTGGAATTCTAATGGCATATTCAAAACAACTCAAGTATGTGAAAAAGTGAGCATGTAAGCAGTCATTATAGTCAGTTCTATAGCAGTCCTGTATTAGAGTGGCTATGAATGCATCTACAGCCACAGCACCAGCTGGTAGCACTTCAGAACAGCATTACTGATAGTGGGCCCTGACTGCTCTCCTCTAGTCCCAGAAGCAAGGTGGTTCCAGTCACATGGCTTTTCAAATGCTGCTGTTGTTTTCAGTGCCGCCTGTCTTTTGCTTTCACAACCTCATGTCGTTTACACTACATTATGTGGCCTTTACGGCTGAGCCTACATCATAGCAGACATAATAACAGTGTAGGTACCCATGTGTAACCAAAGCTCAGAAGAAGAATTTACAGTAGACTAACGATGTGGAATTCCCCTCTGTATACTGTGAATATGTTTTGGTTTTTTTTTTGTCACCATTGGTTATTAAAGAAGCTGTTTCAGCCAGTGGTTTTGTAGAGTAAAGCTAGGCAGGAAATTCGAACAGAGATATAGAGAGAAAGTAGGCAGAGTCGGAGAGACTCCATGTAGCTGCCAAAGGAGACAGACGCCAGATCCTCACCAGTAAGCCACACCCTCGTGCAAATACACAGATTAATAGAAGTGGGTTAATTTAAGATGTAAGAGTTAGTTAATAAGAAGACTGAGCTAATGGGCCAAACGGTGTTGTAATTAGTATACTTTCTGTGGGATTATTTGGGAAGCAAAAGAGCAGTCTCCGCCTACAGACTAGTATGATATACTTGGTTAAAAACTTGTCTCTAAGTCATCCTCTGATCTAGGTGCTTCGTTTTCTGACCCAAATCCAGCCATTTCTGTTCCTATGAGGTCTCTGCTCTTGTTTTTGTCTCTGAGTATTATTTTTCTGGTTTTCTCTCTTTGTATTTTGTGTTGTTTCCATCCCTCTTGAATATTTTTACCTAGGTTCCCTAGCCCTTTGAGAAAGTTCCCTAGAAGCCTATTATTTTTACTGGCTGTAAAATATCTGTTGATTTTAGTTCAGTGAGCCTCATTTTATCCATGCTGAAGAATTGTAAAAATGATTTTTCTCAATTCTTTTCCTGGGCCTGATTCTTTCATCTTTCATTCAGCTGGATCCTGGCTACCCTGAATTTAACACCCAAACTCTTAGCACTTCTGTGCCTGGTCATATGTCCCGATTTTGTCAAGTCTGGTTGCAGCTTATGCAATTATCTAGTTTAATTATTAGCAGAAACCCCTTTTATTCTGAAGATCCTAGTTTGGATAATCATGTTTACCTAGCCTCAGACACACAGAAGATGTTTCTTGTGCTATAGCCTTAACGAAGCAAGCACAGGCATAGATTTGGGATGTGGTTTTGTTTTGTTGTTGTTGTTGTTTGTTTGGGTTTTTTTGTTGTTTTGTTTTGTTTTTGGCCAGCATTCTTCAATTTGTTTAGCCTATGATAATTTAAAGAAATGCTTTCCTAATTATTGTAATTTGACTATTAGAATAGATTATCACTGAGGTAACCTGTTGAAGCTACTCTCACACCTCCACTCCCAGGTTCCTCTCCGGGTTGAAGTTTATGGTATAGAGAAAAATATTTTCAGACTTAAAATCAATGAAGAAACTCCACTGAAACCAAGGTATGAAGTCCCTGATGTCATCACCAGCAAACTAGGAACTGTAAGGTAAGCCGTGGGCAGGGTCTATTATGCACAACCTTGGCATGTTTTTTTAATCATAACTTGAATGCACCCCCTATTTTGTTTGTTCAGAGTTATAATCAGTTGGCTACAGGGTTAATATTTAATCATTTGGGGATACATTTATAAATTTTCTACATTACCTATTAGGTTTTTCTTTAGCTCCCATTCCAAAACTGTTTTGTACCTCCAAATGAGAAGAGACAGAAATTTGGGCCAGCTCTGTTTCTCACAACAAAAATAGTTTATTAGGCAGAGTTTGGAACCAAGCAGAAGAAAAGCTATTTAATTTGCTCACTCGGATTAGCACCATGACTCAAGAGATCTAATACACTCACTAACTCTCACAGTGATTTATACGGCTAGACAGACTCACTTTTAATTAAGGGTGTTCTTAGAAGCCTAACGTATAATTTTACTTAAAGCCAGAGATAAACTAATGATTAGTATCTAGGTGAGAAAAATCTCTAGGGGTTAAAGGATTTTTCAAGTACTCATAAAATTTCTATCAGTTCTCTGCAGACATTCAGGTAAAACTTCAGTTGTGTTGCCTGGTAATTCCTGTTGCTTTGTCACTGAAAGAATATAAGGTTAAGACAGATGCTTTAATTTCCTCCATATCCTACCACAGTTTTATGTAGGTTATTTTCCATTGAAACACATGGTCCATAGATACTAAAGATTACATAAACACTGTGTGATAAGTATCGCTGTTAGTTCTGCTTCAGTTCCAACTACTTTCTGGGGGACCTTTAGCTACAAAAATAACAAAAACACTGAAAGCAGCCTTTGCCCTTTCCCAGACCCCTTTCTAGCTAGAGTTTCTGATGTGACTCACTTTCTGCCAATCATGTGTACTTAACAAAAATATTCAGTACTATTGTGCTTATCTAGATCTGGCAACTGTAGACTGGCTATAAGGTCACTAATAGGGCCACAGGTCCCTAATCTTCATATTACAGCCAAGATGGCATGATCCTGGAGCTAAGCAGTAGCCATGTGATTTCTGATTTCTCTGCTTCCTGATTGTAGTGGAGATATAAGATCACTGACTATCTAGTTATCCAGTTTTATGCTTGGAGCCTTTACCGGAGAGCTAACCCATTGTCTAAACCCTCCTAATGATGTAATAGACAACCAGTTCTCTTTGGTAAATTACGTTGTTTTTACTTAAAATAACCAGGACAGTTATTGACAGTCAAGTCCTGGTTGACACGGTGTTGATATGAGATTAACTAGCTGACATAGTTGGCAGTGAAGGGTACCATTGAAGGATAGAATACCAGTGCTGGGAGCAGAATTGTGTCTCCCTGTCCCCCAAATTTATATGCTGAAGGCCTCATCCCCAGAACCTCAGAACACAACTGCCTTTAGAGATGTGTTAAAGTGATAGTTAAAACAGGAATACAGTAGTGGTGCCCTAATACATCCCGACTGCTCTCCCTGTAAACTCAGAAAACTCAGGTTACGCATACACAAGGATATTCAGTGACAAGGCAGCGTCTGCAGGCCATGGAGCGAGGCCTTAAAACAAGCCAACCTGCTAACACCTCAGTTAGAGTTTCAGAGCTGTGAGAAAATGGGCTGCTAGCTAAACAACCCAGCCTGTGGTAATTTGTCATGATAACCCAGCAGCCTGACACAAGAGGACTAAACCACAGCATTCTGTGCTCTTGCTAAGTTTCTGGTGATAGTCAGCTGTACTGAGGGGCTTACTGAAAGCAAACCACGTGGTGGGAATATAGCACATTGTGACTGCCACTCAGAATTCAAACCTCTGAGAAGACCTGGCTGACATCAGCCTCTCTGAAGCATTTGATGACATAAAACAACCACCTCAAGGTTTTAAATTCTGAACTCACAGCACTATTAAAAAACCACTTCATTTCTATGACAATCTCATGTCCTATCTGGCTACAGAGTCTCTACAGCTATAGATACAGACTCAGAGTTTTATATCACAGGTTGCTGAATTAAATCATAAGCTGAGTCCACAGCCTACTCAGATCTGTGATTTAGGGCATCAACTGCAGAAATTATGAATGCCAGCATTTGAGATTTGGATAAATATAAATTCCCAAATTCCAAGCTCCAAGAAGCCTTCCATTCCAGCAGAAACCCCTCTTCCTGCTCCTTCTGTGAATGTTTCTTATATACACTCACACTACACATGTGTGGTTGTCTGAGGAGGGCAGGAAACGGCATCGGATCCCCTGGAGCTGGAATTACAGGCAGTTGTGGTCTGCCAGATGTGAGTCCTCCCCAATAGCAGCTATCACTCTTGGCTGCTGAGCCATCTCTCTGTCACCTTCCTATTCCTTCTGATAAATTGTCCCTGTCATGCCTGAGCACAACGAATAGACCTCGGCTGAGAATGACTTTGCAAAGGGATTTCTGTGTTCCTTATGCCTCACCTTTACCAGCCTTCACTGCCTCCAAACCAGAGAGCCTATTACAGCCAGCCTTGTGAGGAGAAGAATCACCTGCCTGGAGAAGTATAAGATTGTCATAGTGCCAGTGCAATGGCTCAGCAGAAACAGGTGCTGCCTCTAAGTCAGATGACCTGAGTTTGGGCCTAACATCTGTAAGCTGTCCTCCCACTCCACGTTTGCACACCCCTACACATACACACGGCACACAAAATAAAATTTTAATATCTAAGTTAAAAAATTAAAAATAAATAAGAATATTTAGATTCTGTGTGCCCAAGTGTCACTAGACTTTATAGACAGAAACGGTGATGGTGATGAACATCTGGTTGCATTTCCAACCTGTACCAATTACTTTGAATGTATGATTTCACTTAATTTTTTCCAAAATTTCTACTAGTTTTTAATTTTATGTATATTTCATAGACAAGAATTAGTCATAGGAGGTTGAAGTATATGGTAGAGTTATGTTCTGTCCAAGCTCTTTCCTTTCCTCTCCACAATGGCTCCTACTGTAGACATACCTATTCCCTGTCATAGGAAGACTCATTCAGTGACCAACACTCCGAATTGCAAATCACATCGACTCATGTAAACCTGTAGCAATTTATTTTTCTCTTCCTGCTCCATTGTCCAGGATGGTCTCGTGCTCAGGGGATGCTGGCAGCCTGATACTGACAGATGAAAAAGGCGACCTGAAGTGTCATATCTCAGCAAACCCATTCAAGATAGACTTGGTGTCTCAGGATGAGACTGTGCTCAGCATCAACTCCCTGGGCCAGTTATACTTTGAGCACCTACAGGTTCCTCACAAGCAAAGGTATTTATATGTACATTACTTGACCCTTAAGGACCTACCTTAATAAAACTGTCTGTAAATACCAGCTACCTCGAACTCAGGTCCTCCTGCCTTATTGGCTGAGCTTTCTCCCCTCTCCCCCCCCAAAAAAAATAAGATTTTAAAGGTAGCTGAAGAGCTTGTGTAATAAATTGTTTGTTATTGTTAGTGTTTCTCAGTTTAAAAAAACAGTTGGGAGGCAGAGGCAGTCGGATCTCTGTGAGTTTGAGACCAGCCTGGTCTACAAGAGCTAGTTCCAGGACAGGCTCCAAAACCACAGAGAAACCCTGTCTCGAAAAACCATAAAAAAAAAAAAAAACAGTTGAAGAAAAAAGACAGTTGGTAGTTTGAGTAAGATGTCTCCATAGCCTCTGGCTTGAATACTTGGTCCCCAGTTGTTTGTGCTTTTTTGAGGAGTCTTAGGTATAGTCTTGTTGAAGTATGTCACTGGAACCAGGCTTTAAGAGTGAAAAGACACACACCACCCCCAGGTCACTTTCTGCTTACTGCTTGTGATTCAAGATGCAACCCCAGCTCCTGCTCCAGTTGTCAGGTCTGTTGCCTACGACCTCCACGCCAACATCATGGACCCTCAGGAATCCTGCACCCAAATAAACGTCTCTTTCTGTTGCCTGGGTCACCGTGTTTCATCACAGCAACAGAGAATAACTGATAGAATATTTATATGATAATGACAGAGTAGTCAGAATTTTAGGTATTTTTATTTTCCCTTCTTTTCATTACTTTTTAATTTTTCCACAATGGGGATATATTAATTTTATGATAAATAGTAAGATTTTCCAGTGCTAACATTTCAAAATAAAAATAAGTTACAACTTAAAAAAAATCATCATGTAGAAATAGATAATGTGAAGTATTTCTGTAGGCCACATCACTTATTCTGATGATAAAAGCAGCAAGTGTAGACTGGGAGACCTTAAAACAACACTTGGTGAAAATGGGAGAGTCCTCTCTTCCAGACCATACCAGTCTTGGCAGCAAGCACCTTTGCCCACCGAGCCAACTTCCTACCCCTCCTATCCCCACTGACCTTGAAGTTGCTATGCAGGCAACGATGACTGAACCCCTAATACCCTGCCTTAGCCCTCTAAATCCTTAGAGTAGTTATGTGATGCCATGCCTGGCCCATAATGATGTCATATTTAATAAATGAAAGGATAGAATTTATGAAGACTTGGAAATGAGAGATTTTGTTACTGCATTAAATCCTGCCAGTCTTCCCGTTGCCTGAAACAACTTTATCTGTGTTTAAAACAGAGCTACCAAAGGGAACCAGGAGAGTGTGCCAGCTGACTCCTCTCAGGTAATTGAGATCTAGCAATTTACCCTTGATTTTCTTTAACACTCCTGTAAGCATGTAGTGGATTCTGCTCCCCTCCTCTCCAGAAGGGTGCTTGGGAGGTGTGCTGCTGTATATAAAAGGGGATTTCTTGTCT
Source organism: Microtus ochrogaster (assembly GCF_000317375.1). NCBI lineage: Eukaryota > Metazoa > Chordata > Mammalia > Rodentia > Cricetidae > Microtus > Microtus ochrogaster. The sequence goes on from NW_004949096.1 coordinate 28,989,880, forward strand.
TTGTCTGTTTGCTCACCTTAGCACCTTAGTCTTCTTAGTGCGTGTGTGCATGACAAAAGTGGAAGCCAGAAATCAGTACCAGTATCTTTCTCAAGTATTCTCTATTTACCTTTTATTACATTTCATTTCCTTGCGCATGTGTGTGTGCATGTGCAGTATATACGATGTGTACTGTATCCATATATTTCTTTTGTTGGCATGAAGGAACACAAAGGGAAAAGAGACAGGTAAAATGCTAAAGAGCTAGGCAAGGCCATTCAATGGAGAGACTAGCAGTGCTTTTACTTAACAAAATCTGTTGAAGACTGCCTCCTGCAGGGCAGACACTGTTGAAGAAATTGGGAGTTCATCATTAAACTGACCTAAAGTCCTTGTTCCTCAGAATGTACCTCTTTTACGCTGACCTTTTTCAGTTCACCCTATGTAGATGGACGTTTCTTTCCTGCCCACCAGTTCCCACATAACCAATATGGAGACTTAATATTAATTATAAATGTTTAGCAGATAGCTCAGGCCTATTACTAACTAGCCCTTAAAATTTAAACTAACCCATTTCTATTAATCTACATTCTGCCACATGGTGTTGTCTCTTTCATCTTACACCTCCTGTTTCCTCTCCATGTCTTGTTGGTGACACCTCAAACTCTGGCCTCCTCCTTCCCAGCCTTCTCTCTACCCCAAAAATCCTGCCTAGCCATCAGCCAATCAACTTTTTTATGAACAATGAAATACATATTTACAGTGTACAAAGATTATTCCACAGCAACCCTAAGAACAAAGAAGGTTTTAAACATGGGGATAAGTGGTCTCACTTCTATTTTTAAAAGATTATTTTGGCTGAGTCATGAAGAATAGACAACTAGAAGTCTTTTGTATTTGTACATGTGGGTGTGGTATGCGCATGTCTGTGCACATGTGTACATGCATGCATATGTGAAAGCCAGAAGTTGTCATTTTCAATTACTCTCCACCTCGTGTGGCAGTCTCTCACCTGCTGGGGTTTGTACGTTCCAGTGTAGGGGCGAGTGGATTAGAAGGGTTAGGTCGGAGGAACAGAGATATGAAAGAAACACTGAGACATAGGATAGCAATGTGAGGGCACTCAGTGAATACTGAGTCTGCCTGCATTCATTTTCCGTATGTTTATATACCCAATCCAAAAAGGGGGGAGAAGGCAAAAGATTGCTTTAACATGACACAAAGGACAACCAGAACAGTTACTTGTTTCAATTCTGGAGACATCAAGCCACTATTTTGTGAGTTAAGCATTCTGATGTTTTGGGCAGGAAGCATTCTGATGTTTTGGGCAGGATATGCAGCAAATATACCTTAGACAAAGTATCCTGTAGGCAGTCACTCCTTTGGTCAAACCTCCTGTTTTAAAATGAAGGGGCAGGAATAGGCTTAAATTCTCTGATCTTTGGTCAGGGTGGAACAGACCCACCTCTGTGGGCCGTCTTAATGTCCAATACACCAAGTAACCACATCCTAGGTCAGGATATCTTGTTTGTAGACACACTTGTTGTCAACAACTTTGAAAGAGTAAAAACAAGCTCAAACTCTCTGACCTTTAGTCAAGGTGGAACAAGACTCACATCTGTGGGCCCCCACACTCACCTGAACTCAAAATTTAACTAATTTAGCTAGTGTGTCAGGCTTTCTTTTGGACCACTGACCATCTCTCAAATCAAGGCACAGAGACTTTGTTTTGAGTGCTCGCCTTATCTTGGCTCTTATTTCTTGCTAGCTCTTTTAACTTAAATTATCCTGTTTCTCTTCATCTATGTTTTGCCTTGGGGCTTTTTACCTTTCTTTCCTTCTGTATATTTTACTTTCACATGTCTGGCTGGCTGGGTGAGTTCCTGCCTTCTAGCTGCAGACATGTTCCTCTCTTTCTCCTTGTTCTTCTTCTCTTGAGCCTAAATTTCTCCTACTTATCATCTTTCTACCCACCAGCCCACCTATCCTTCTCCTGCCTAGCTGTTGACTGTTCAGCCTTTTATTAGGCCAATCAGGTGTCTTGGGCAGGCAAGGTGAAACAAACGCAGCACGTCTTTACATAATTAAACAAATGCAGCACAAACAAATGTAGCACATCTTCACATCGTTAAAAAGGCAGCAGAAACAAAGTAACACACCTTCACATAGTTAAAGTCATATTCCACAGCATAAACAAATGTAACATATCTTTGCCTAGTTGAAATATTCCGCAGCAAGCTCTTCTAGTCAGCTTGTCTGGGGATCACGTGTCTGCCTCCCTAGTACAGTGCACTGTGTCTATCAAACATTTACAGGGATGCTGAGGATTGAACACAAGTCTCCACACATTTAACAGCAAGTACTTTACCACTGAACTGTCTCCCCAGGATTCTGTAGCCCATGCTGGTCTGAAATACATTATGTAACCCAGACTGGCCTCCAACTCACAGCTATCCTCCTGCCTCAACCTCCTGAGTGCGGAGGTTCTGTGTGTGTGTACCAGCATACCTGACTGTTTGCAATGATGAAAGTATTTCTGGTGCCCTAAGGACAAAGTTGTTGTTGTTTTTGTTTTCCCTTTGGTTTTTCGAGATAGGGTTTCTCTGTAGCTTTGGAGCCTGTCTTGGAACTAGCTCTTGTAGACCTAATTCCTTGAGGCCTTGAACTCACAGAGATCTGCCTGCCTCTGCCTCCCAAGTGCTGGGATTAAAGGCATACACCACCACCTGGCAGTTTTCTTTTTCTTAAGACTCATCTGTATTGATGAAGATGAGAAAACTCTGTTTCAGAGCAGAGGGTGAGTGCATGACTATGGACTACATTGTGATGATGTGTCACATCCACTGGGAGATAGCTGATCAGATAGCTTGAGTCGCAGTTTTTAGTTACTGATCCTGTCACATATGTTACTAACCATCGCTATAGGAAAGTTTTCACTGTTTGAGGGAGTTCCCAGACTGTAATGCTTGTGCTGGGCCCCAAGGTAGCACAGTCATCACTTCAGGCCTGCAGATGTGGCTTCAAAGAAGCACAGGCTCGCTTTACAGAAGCTTTGATGATGAAGAAGGAAGCTAGAAATGGACAGTTCACTTTTAAGCAAAATTTCTTTCATACATTTTATATTTTCCTCTTTCTTATGTAAAATGGAGAAAGTTGTAGCTATAGAAAGAGGCAAGCCCCGAGAAATCACTGCCTTCCAATTTATCTGACGTCTCAAACCAGCATGGACGTGCACGTGATTGCAGAGGGGAAACTCAGTAAAAACAGGTGTCTGCTTCTGGCCTATCAAAATGCACTGATGTTGGACCAGGAAGATGGCTCAGGAGTGCTGCCAACATTATGGCCTGAGTTCGACCCTCAGAACCCACATAGGAAAAGGAGAGCTAATTCCTTGGGTTGTCCTTTGACCTCTACATATGCACGGTGGCTTATTCACCCTCTGACACATGAACAGTGAATTCATAAGTGTGAGAAAAAGTTAGAACTGACTAAAGTTATTAGATTCTCATGTTTTACCTCATGTTTTCACATGAACACTTTTCCTTCTAGTTGGGTAGTGTTGGTGCACACCTTTAATTCCAACACTCCAGAGGCAGAAGCAGGCAGATCTCTGTAGTCCGAGGTCAGCCTGGTCTACAGAGTGAGTTCCAGGACACCCAGGACTACACAGAGAAACCCTGTCTTGAAAAATCAAACATTTTTTCCTTTTATTTCTTTTATATGCAAAAGCTACATTTTCAAAATACCATTTTATTTTAGTTCATATAAAGATGTTTGTGACAAATGATGAGGCAGTTCCTCAAAAAATTAAATAGAGAATTGCAGTAAGACCCAGTAGCCCTGCTTCTTGTATGTGAGGACACTGCAGCACTGGCCACAGTAACCATAAGGGGGAGGAACAAAGACCAAACCAAAATGTGATCTATACAAACAATGAAGTCATATTTGGACCTAAAAATTAAAGTTCTGACGTGGGCTACAAAATGAATAAAACCAGAAGACAACCTGTGAAGTAAGCCAGTCATGAAAGAACAAACACTGTGCGATTCTACTTTATGAGGTGACTGTAGTCGAATTCATAGAGTAGAAAATAGAGCAGTTTTGCCATGGGTGCAGAGATGGGGAAATAGAGTTGTTATTTTGCAGGGAAGTCCAGGGTGGGCAGATGAAAGACTTGTGGGGCTGGATGCTTGAGGATGGCCTTCATCACACCACAGAGCAAATGTACTTGGTGACACTGGGCTGCATGCTTGGAAATGGTTAAAAGATAAAGTGTATGTTGTATATTTTAACACAGTAAAAAGATTCATAAGAATGATTATTGGCTTTTATAGAAAACACAAATTTAATTTATTAAATATATATTATAAACTGATCTTCAAAACTATGAGAAACTCGTTTCTCAGTCCTTTTTTTTTTTTTTTTTTTTTTTTGAGCAGAGGCTCAGTTTGGAGTCCTGACTTTACTATGTAGACCAGGCTGGCTTTGAATTACAGAGATCTACCACCTCTACCTCCCATGTGCTGGGATTACAGGCATGTGCTAGCACACTGCATTTTCTCTGTATTTAAATTGTTTGTTAGTAGTCATAGTAAGAATGTGTATAGTGCATGTGTGGAGCAAGCGTGCAGGCCTTGTACTTCTTGCCTTCCACCCTTACATGGGTCCCAGGGGTTGAACTTGGATTGTCAAGCTTGCATTATTAGAAGGCAAGGATCTATACCTGCTGAGCATCTTGCTGGTGCCTCAGTCTTCTCAATAATCCAAATAAGATATACTGTTATGGTAACCACATTTGTTGCAATTTATAAGCTCATTTTGATCTTCTTTTTATGAATTAGGAAAATCAGGAAGACCTAGGCCTGTGGGAAGAGACATTTGGAAAATTTGTGGATGTCAAAGCTAATGGTAAATTGTCAAAGTTAAGGATATAATATTAAAATAGATCATTTCAAAATATCTAAATATTTATGTCTAAAAGTCATTTGATGGGCTGGAGTGATGGCTCAGCCGTTAAAGGCTAGGCTCACAACCAAAAATATAAAAGTCATTTGATGGTGGGAGTTACAGATCAGTGATAGAATTGCCTGGCTAATGTAGGGGGTACACTGGGTTCAATCCCCAGTGCTATAAACAAACAAACAAACAAATTGTTGACAGAGGTTTCTGCCCTGCCTAATCCTGCAGAAACGCACAGAGGCCTACATTAATTATAAACTGGTTGGTCTATTAGCTCAGGCTTCTTATTAATTAACTCTTATATCTTACATTAACCCATAATTCTTGTCTGTATTAGCCATGCAGCTTGGTACCTTTTACAGTGAGGCATTTTCATCTTGTATCCTTTGCATCTGGGTGATGACTACAGACTGAGCCTTTCCTCTTCCCAGAATTCTCCTATTCTGGTCGCCCCACCGATACTTCCTGTCTGGCTGCTGGCCAATCAGCATTTTATTAAACTAATATAAGTGACAAATCTTTACAAGCTACATGACCATTGTCCCACAGCAACAAATAAATAAATTCCTTAAGCTTTGGATTTAAAACAAGTAACTTCTGTAAAGTGCACAGAAATCTCTAGGTTGGATTTCCTATTCTTCAATAATGCAGTGCAAAGAGCAGTAATTGTGTGCACCTTATGGAGGAATGAGAGCGATAATGGACCATGTGCAGCTTATGTTAGGAAAGGGTCTGGGCCAGCATACTGCTTGTGTTCTGAGTAAACCAGACAACTGGAAATGCCACATATTTTCATGAGACCCAAGTGATGAGAACCCAAGTTATACAGCTCATCTGCTCTAACATTTTTATTTTTTAAATATTTATTTATTATGTATACAATATTCTGTCCGTGTGTATGTCTGCAGGCCAGAAGAGGGCACCAGACCTCATTACAGATGGTTGTGAGCCACCATGTGGTTGCTGGGAATTGAACTCAGGACCTTTGGAAGAGCAGGTAATGCTCTTAACCACTGAGCCATCTCTCCAGCCCCTGCTCTAACATTTTTAACTAGTAATTCTCAATTCTCTTCGTCATTGTCACAGGTGCTGCATGCCTATCTATGGCATTTCTCACCAGGCTTATCAATATGGTTCAGGGGATGGGCTCACATATCACAGTCATGAGAGGTCATATCCTGAGGATCCAGGAAAGCCTTCTTGCTGTTCTTAGGTAGTTCTTAGGGAGCCACAGGTAGGCTGACAGGAAGATTATCAGTCAGAAGAGAAGCACAAACTCTCTCAGCAGAGATTGAACATGCTCAGTATGGGGGGGGGGAAGAACTGCAGCACACAGCTCAGACAACATAACTAGTAAGTGACAGAGCTTTGCATTCATACACATTATGTGTAACACCCAGTTTCACATACACATCCATTGCATCCACCAGTGCCCAGACATCACAGTGTCTTACAGTCGATGCACAGCATTGATTGGTAGGGGCAAGTTCAGACCTCTCTACTCCCAGCCAAGTTGTTAGCTATTAGCTAAATCTTTTAGATTGGTCCATTTGAGAAATAACTCAGCCATGAGCCTGGTCTCTACAGGTCCTTCCTCTGTCGGTTTGGATTTCTCCTTCCATGGATTTGAATATCTCTACGGTATCCCTCAACATGCAGAGTCACACCAACTTAAAAATACTGGGTAAGTAGCAGCAAAATTTCTTAAGTGGGCTCTGCCTTGATATCACTTATGGAGTTAAGAAACCTTCCTAGTAGTTTTTCAGGTTCTGAACTGTATTGGAGATTTGAAAGCTAGGTAAGAACACGCAAGCGAGGTTCTGTACATTTATTCTCTCTGCTCTTGACTGTGAACGCTGCAGTAAAGGACTGCAGTCTGGAACTGTAAGCCAAAGAAGCCCTTGCTCCCTAGGTTGCTTTTTGTTTTTGTTTTTTGTTTGTTTGTTTGTTTGTTTTTGTTTTTCGAGACAGGGTTTCTCTGTAGCTTTGGTGCCTGTCCTGGAACTAGCTCTTGTAGACCAGGCTGGTCTCGAACTCACAGAGATCCGCCTGCCT
>NW_004949096.1:28997067-29007164 GCF_000317375.1 Microtus ochrogaster
ACACACACACACACACACACACACTCACACTAATTAAAAGGCTGCAATAGTGAGCCCAAAAATACAGAAATAAAAATGAGTAATTGGAATTAAAGGGGAGGAGGTTTGCTTTTACAGTGAAGGATCTGTTTTTGTGGAACCCTGGGAAAATACCAAAAAGAAAATAACTGATCTGGAAAAGGACCTTCACTCTAAAGAGGACAATGAGCCAGAAAACGTGGCGTCTCCAGTACCTGTGATTCCCTTGGAGAGACCATTTCAGGCTGACACTACTGACAAATGGATCCCAGGGCATCTGCCTAAAAGGAGACAAAACCAAAAAGAAACAGAGGCTGTTTATTTAGTAGGTAGGCAGAGTGACTAGTCTGGCCCTCCAGCTCCGAGCTCCTCATCTCAGTCCTGTTCCAGATCTGGAGGTATGTTAGGATGCGCTTCTTTTCTTTAGCTGCAAAGAAGTCTTCACACAGCCCATTAGCAGAGGGATTCAGTGTGGCCGCTCTTCTGGAGGATTCACAGGGGACCTTAGTAAAGGTATCTAGGATCTAAGCCTGAGATTCCCAGGGAGCCAGCAGAGACAAAGGGGGAGCTCATCCACCAGATTAGGCCAGGAAACCTTTAGGCAAGTGATAAGAGATGACTCATTGGAGGGGAGTGGCTCTATATAGGGTCTTGTTGCATGCCCAGGCTGGCCCCTAACTCACAGTTCTGTGCTAGGAGTGTAAGTGTGTGCCTTCACGCCTGGCAGGAGGTGAACAGTCTGTTCACAGGAGACAATGAAGCTGTCCTAGTCATTAGCAATCCACTTGTGTATTTGGTGATGAACCTCCTTTGTGTTTCAGGGATGGAGATGCATACCGTCTTTATAACCTAGATGTCTATGGATATCAAATACATGACAAAATGGGCATTTACGGTTCAGTGCCTTATCTCCTGGCCCACAAACAGGGCAGGACTGTAGCCGTTTTCTGGCTGAATGCCTCAGAAACACTAGTGGAGATCAACACGGAGCCAGCAGTTGAGGTGAGCCATAGACTGTGGCTGCATGCCATAGTTAGTCAGAGCCCTTTTCTTTAACAGCAGCATTTTCTGTGACAGTATAATTGACAAAAGTCAGTAGGAGCTATCAAATGTACACAGACTCACTTAGAACAGGGGCCTATAGTTTACAGTGAAATTTCTCAGATTTCCATTGCATCCTTTCCCAGTACGTCCTGACCCAGATGGGCCCAGCAGCTGCCAAACAAAAGGTCAGGTGTCAGACGGATGTGCACTGGATGTCGGAGAGTGGAATCATTGATGTTTTTCTGCTGACAGGGCCTACACCTTCTGACATCTTCAAGCAGTACTCATCCCTCACAGGTACTTGCATGGAGATTGCTGGGTCCTCACCCCATTATGTTTTGTCTATCCTGTGTACATCACTGTAAATTAATCTTTGTTCTACACTACATGGAAATCACAAACAATGTCCCTACGCATTTTAAGTAGTAAGCACTTTTCTTCCTGCCATCATTACATCCAGACAAGCTAAAACATGACACTGGACTGCCCACTCTCTAATCCCTAACACTTCATATGCCTGCTTGGAGCCTTTAGTCTCTGGGAACAATCTTCTTGTAGCTAAGGAGTATTCCACCCTGAACTTTTAAATGTGTTCTTCTCTGTTAATTGTGTCAGCTAGACTAGAAGTTCTTTCCTTAGAACTCAAAGGCATTTCTCTCTGTCCCCTGTCTTCTCACTCCAAAACCATTCATTGTGTTCCTTCCCACATGATCTGACTTTTCTCACTGAGCCACCTTCCTCATCACTAATACTGCGAATGTTTACAGTGAATTCCCTAGATGCATTCCTTTCAAAAGGTCTCTGTACTGAGGGTGAGACGTGGGCACCTTCAGTCTTATTGTCCGTCAGTCCTGGGGAAGTCTGCTGTTCCTTTCATAGTTTTCACATCCGTGTTCTTTCTCCTTTTTTTTTTTTTTTTTTTTTGCCTCTTCTCTGAGAAATTTTCTCCATGTTTCTAATGTTGAGGGTATTCCTATCTCTGATCCTGACTGTGTGCTCATTGTTCCATGATGCCCTAGTCTACTTTGTGAGTCTTTTGTCTTTTTTCATCCTTAGAGATACTGATGAAGATGGGTTTTTTAAAGATTTTATTTTTATTTTAAAACTATGTATGTATGTGTTGAGATAAAGTGCCTACAGGACCTAGAAGAAGGTGTCTGAGCCCTGGAGCTGGAGTTACACGTGATTATATGGCTCTACATAGAAGCCCTTGGTGGCTAGATGAGTCTGGTACCCTAGCACTTGAGGAGCATGTGGGGGTCCCTGTCTGAGGTTTCTAGAGCAGGGAGCTGCTACTATCTGCCTTTGAGCCTTCCTCATATATTCTACATAGCTCAACAGACACTACCTCCCCCTTACTGCCCAGGCTCCAGATCTGTGTTGAACTTTTGTTTGCTCTTTTGTTTTAAGCTGCTTTTTTGTGGTAATTTTCATGAATCAGTTCTCTCCTTCCACCTTGCGGGACCTAGAGACTGAACTCAGGTCATCGGGCTTGGTGGCAAGAACCTTTACCCACTGAGCCATCTCACTCCCTCATTTCTTTTAAGACAGGGTCTCATGTATCTCAAGATGGTCTTGAAGTTTCCATGTAGCCAAGGATGACTTTGAACTTCTGATTCTTCTGTCTCGACCTCTCCCAAGTACTAGGATTACAGGCATGCATTGTAGAGTGCTGGGAATTTTGAACCCAGAGTTTTGTGGACACTAGGCAAGTACTCTACCACCTGACCTGTATCCACAGCCCCCACGTTGCCATTTTTTTATGTCTTATTGTAAAAGAAATTATGAATAGAATTCTGATCTTGAGGTACAGGTCTCTTTATAAACTGATCTTTCCAGTCCCATCTCCTCTCAGTCTCAAACTGTGACCCTCAGTATTTTTTTCTCTAGGACTACATGTACTACTTTGCCTGTGCCTCTATTCTCTGTTCCTATGAGCTCTACCTAGTCTCCCTGCCTGGCATCCTTATACTTAGTCAAGGCTTCCCCCCTTCTCACCTGCCTTGGGAAAGCTCTAAAGACCCCACCTTACTCTATAAACAAAATGAATGTGTTCCCACAGCGCTAGACTGATACCATTAGCATGGCAGCTGTTTCAGCGCAGGGTTTATTTATAAGCCTGCCCCATCACCCTAACTGCCAGTTTCTTCAAGGCAGGGTCTAGTTTTTCTTTTCCTGGTTTGTCTATGCATGTCAAGCTCGGTGTTTAATCCCCTGTAGAGAATGGGGAGATGTTCACTGGTTAAATAACATCAGTGGTCTCCATTGTCATCTTTTTTTAGGCACACAAGCCATGCCCCCTCTTTTTTCCCTGGGGTACCACCAGTGCCGCTGGAACTATGAAGATGAGCAGGATGTGAAGGAAGTGGATGCAGGTTTTGATGAGCATGACATTCCATATGATGTCATGTGGCTGGACATAGAGCACACTGAGGACAAGAAATACTTCACCTGGGACAAGAAGAGATTCGCAAACCCCAAAAGGATGCAAGAGCTACTCAGGAGCAAAAGACGCAAGGTGAAGCCAGCCTGGCGTTGAAAGCTTTCTAATCCCAACTTTAGATTTGTCTTGGCACATCAGCAGAGGAAGACCCTCTGGTGGAAGAAAACCATTGTGAACGTAGTGCTTTCCAGTATAATAGTAGCTGTGAGGACAGAAGACGGGGCGAAAATGCGGTGACGCCATCCACCCCTGCCACAGTTGTGGAAGCCCCCAAACAATGAAGGGGCCTGAGCCTTTCAGTCTGTTGGTGGCAGCTACCCTGCTGTGATGGCACTCTGCTCCCCTAAAAGGTCCCATTGTCAGAATTGGTGGTACTACACAGACACCAAAAACAGAAAAGCATCTCGTATCATGAGGCCTTCTGGAGAGAGCAGGGCTCTCTCCTGACTACTTTGAAAATGACTTGAGAAAGCTGGGAAAGGGGCCCATCTTGGAGTCCCTGGTAGCTGACAGGTGGTGTGGGGATGAGTTCTTCCACGTGGGCTGGGTTGTCTAAACTTCCTGCCTCTGGCCATCAGAGCTTGTTTTGTCAGGATGACTGCTAGTGGGCAGGAGGGAAAGAGGACGTGGTAGGGCTTGAAAGGCTTAACAACAGAGGGTCAGACATGGAGTCCTGGGGACCAAGATGGCTCAGCAGGTAAAGGTGCTTGCCCCACATCTGACAACCTGAGTTTGGTCCTAGGAGCCCATGTGATAGAAGGATGAAACCAACTCATGCAGCTTGTCTTCTGACCTCCACATGCACACCTGGCAAACATACGTCTCCCCTTGCTCCACACACAAGTTGATAAGTGTAATTTTTAAAAAATGTAACCAGATTCTTATTTTTTTTATATACATGCTTCACTGACAGACTCTTTCTGTAAATTTGGTCAAGGAAAGAACTGAAATTTAAAGGGGGAAGGAGAAAAGCCACAGAAAAGTACATAATTCCTAATATACCTCTTTCCTCTTCTAGACGGTTAGGGCGAAGGAAGGGTAGCAGTAATGAACTCACAGAGATCTGCCTGCATCTACCTCCCAAGTGCTAGGATTAAAGGCATGGACCACCATGCTCAGCTCTAACCCCCTAATTTCTTAATTAATTAATAACTATAATTTGTCAAGCATTTAATTGTGGGCTAGACATTATGATAAAGCATATTATTCCTCCAGCTACAAAACTCTCAAGTTGGCCTTATTACCGTGTTTCAGATGAAGAAGGGGTAGCTTGCAGTAGTTGGTAGTTTGCACTGAGGATTGAAGACCTGAAATCTTAAAGGTGTGGATGGGGGCTGAGATGGCTCAGTGGATCAAGGTACTTTGCCACCAAGTCTGAGAAACTGAGTTCAAGCCCCAGAACACATGTGGTGGCAGGAGAGAACCTACTTCTTATAGACCAATGAACAGACACACACAAAATACATAAATAAATGCAAAATAATAGTAAAGATGATAAGCCATGATAGTTATTAAAGAGGATTTACCTGGGTTTGGTAACATTTTTTTTGTTTGTTTTTCGAGACAAGGTTTCTCTGTGTAGCCCTGGCTGTCCTGGAACTGACTTTGTAGACCAGGCTGAACTTGAACTCACAGAGGTCTGCCTGCCTCTGCCTCCCAAGTGCTGGCATTAAAGGCTTGCACCACCCATGCCTGGCTGATAACAAGTGAAAGGTCATAGGGATTTAGTAATGTCCAAACTTTTCCATGAGTAAAACTCGACCCCTCGAAACTATGATGGGAACACCTGAATGAACACAAGCCTCATAAAGCTGACATGTTCTCTAAATCTCTGTCCTGACAGCTTGTGGTTATCAGTGACCCCCACATCAAGGTGGATCCTGACTACTCAGTATATGCTAAAGCCAAGGAACAGGGCTTCTTTGTGAAGAACCCAGAAGGTGGCGACTTCGAAGGCATATGTTGGCCTGGTATGGTATCACTTGCTTCCACTTGTGCTGTCCCAGTTAATAAAACGTCTATGGCCAGCATTCTCGTTCCTCATGGGCATGTCTATCCCTTCCAACCACATTCTCAGCACCTTTAAGGGAGATAGGCCATTGCCTTTTATAACACCTGGTGCAGAGAACTGAGTGCATTTATCAAGTCAGTGATCAGATGAATGAGTGAGAAGGGGCAAATAGGCTAATATCCACAGCTGCTACATCTCTAAACAGACAGACATGGGAGGAAGAAGTGAGGACAGCCTGGGGTGGGAGGTGGGGATAAAGTGTGGTCAGGCTCTCCCTTGTAATTGCTCTTTGTCCTTTTAGCTCACAGTTTTGACTTTCGGTCTTTCCTGAGTGGCCTCAGCTGCCTGTGGAACTCTAGATGCAAAAGTTGCTAGTCTAAAGCCTTGTTAGAAATTCTCCAAAGACCAAAAGAAATCACCATGGTGTCATAAATCCAAGTGCTGTGGAGAAGCCCCTACCTCCCTTTTCTCCCTTGAGCCATTGGAACAAGTCCATGTTCTCTTTAAAAACAGGGTTCACTGCAGAGTAGTGGATGTCCTACCTGGCTTTCCAGCCATTAGTGAAGGACGAACTCCATCCTGACACTTGTTCACTGGCTTGCCCTTGGGCTCTGGTGTTGAAAGGGTTACATTTTGTATCTTTAAAGATTGCTTTTGTTCACTTGTTACAGACCATGCCTGTCTCAGTTGTCTTTTGTGTTTGACATAAGGCGTCCATTGATAACTCTCATATCTTCTTTCCACACATCTTGCGTAAAGACCCCTGTTCTTGACAGACTGTCCACTGTTGTGCTCTGCAGGTCTCTCGTCTTACCTGGATTTCACCAATCCCAAGGTCAGAGAGTGGTATTCCAGCCTTTTTGCTTTTCCTGTTTATCAGGTTGGTTTCTATTCTTTTTCTGCTTCCTAGTTAACCTGAAAGATGAAAGGAAAAGGTAGTTGCTTAAAACTGCTTTTATTAAGTAGTTTTTGAGATAGTGCATATATAAAAGGCAAGAATAGATACCGCATTATAGGCTTTGATGGTTTTAGGAAGGGTACTATTACTAGATGTATAAAAACTGTGGTTTAACCTATATCAAAATATAGTACAATTGATGTTTATTCTATTTTATAATTACTATGTATATTTTAATATAAGACCTATTATTGAAAAGTGACATGGGGACCAAGTAATCACAGCACTTGGGAAGATGAGCAGAATTGCCATTAATTCAAAGCCAGCTTGGACTACAGAGTGAATCTCTGCCTCAAGGAAAACACTGGGTATGGTGATGCACACCTTTAACCTCAGTTCACAGGCAAAGGCAGAGGGATCTTTGTGAGCTGGAAACCAACCAGGTCTACATTGCAAGTTCCATGACAACCAGGGCTACATAGAAAGACCCTGTCTCAAATAGAAAAGACTTAAAACTATGAAAATAGTTCAGTTGACAGAATGTTTGGCTAGCAGGCCTGATCCCCAACACAGCAAAGACCCATGGTAGTACATGCCTGTAATTCCGGCATTAGGAGGTGGAGGCAGAAGGATCAGAAGTTAATGTCAATCTTCAGCTACTTATCAAATTCAAGACCTAAGCAACATGAGAGCCTGTCTAAAACAAAAAGGGAAAGAAGGAAGGAAGGGAAACAAACAATAAGCCCCATCAGCAATAAAGTGGCTATAACTAGTGTGAAATTATCTTACAAACCAGTGGTTCTCAAAACCTGTGTCAAAACTGCTTAGGGGAGCCTAGACAGTATGGATGCTCACCTTACTAGACCTGGATAGAGGTGGGCGGTCCTTGGGCTTCCCACAGGTCAGGGAACCCTGATTGCTCTTTGAGCTGATGAAGGAAGGGGACTTGATAGGGGGAGGGGGAGGGAAATGGGAGGCAGTGGCAGGGAGGAGGCAGAAATCCTTAATAAATAAATAAAATTAAAAAATAAAAAAAACTGCTTAGGGGGTCGACTAACCCTATTACAGGTTGCATATCAGATATCCTGCATGTCACATATTTACATTATGATTCATAACAGTAGCAAAATTGCAGTTTTGAAGTAACAATGAATATAATTTTGTGGTTGGGAGTCACCACAACATGAGGCATTGTATTTAAGAGTTGCCACATTAGGAAGGTTGAGAACCACTGTTATCAATTATAATGTATTGATAAAAGCAAAATTTAATAATTAAAATCTTAAAAGAACCATGGAAAGCAGTGGAGGTCACATTAGAGACCTGTCTTCAACCAATCATGGTAATGATGACAATACCTAACACAAACTGAATGCAAGCCACATCCCAAGTGCTGTTTTAAGCATTTGATGTGCATCGCCCCATTTCTTCCTTATAAAAATGCTCTAAATTGGAACTATAATTAAATCTTAACCACAAATGTAAGAAAATTGAGGTGTGGAGAGTTTTAAAACCCACAAAGTTCACCATTTACTAAGTGATAGACTCAAGGTTTGAATTCCGATCTATTTTCTCCCAAGCTCTGCTCTTAAGCACAAGATGTTTGCTTCTGAACATAACTGATTAGGAAGGAGACTAGAAAAACAGTATGGTATAAACATCAATCCTTAGACAAAATATGGCTACAGTCATTCACTTCATGGCTGCTTTCATAGTACTGTGCCAGAGTAGATTAAATTAAAGCGCTTTTATGATCCACAAAGATGGAAATGTAAATTATCTAGATCTTTATAAAAAGAAGGGGAGGAGAAGAAAATGTGCCGATCTTTGAGTTAGAAATGCTAAAAAAAAGACTGAAGGCAAATATTTTGAAATTGTGCAGCCTTGTTCTTAGAAGTGAATTTGCTTAGAAGCCAGGCATGGTGGTGTACACCTTTAGTCTCAGCACTGAGAGGCAGCAGCACGTTATCTCTGTGCCTGTTGTACAGCCTGTGTACATAGTGAGTTCCAGGACGGCCACAGCTACATAATAGAGAGACCCCATCTCAGAAAAAAACTGAATTAGCTTAAAAATAGGTAAGGAAACATATAGGCCACCTTCAAGCATGGGAAAGATCATCTATCATGTAGATAAGGTCTCAGGTGTATTCTGTAGTGTCCTGGAAGGGAGCTAGGCCTTATTAGGACATGGTGGAAAGAACATAGCGTTAAGAAATAGTGGAAGGAGCTGCCTGAGGCTCCCTGTACTGATATTCAAATGCTGAAAGACCGTGAATTTTATAAAAAGAATTGTAATAACATTTTCGGTAGATGGAAAGAACACAAATTGTTTAAGACGTTAACAAACAGATAACTCAGCTGTCAAGTCTTTCAGAGTATTAGAGAAAAAATAAGTTCATGTATAGTAATAATTGACTTTAGTTCAGAGTTGTAGCAAGAATTTTTCTCAACTTTTGGATAAGATCAAGTGAACACTTGTAGTAGATCGTAGATGATACAGAGCCGGGTGGTGAGTATTTACAACTTTTCTGGCACATATTCCCCAAGGATGTCTTTGTGTGAACTTACAGGGCAGTTGTATTTCACAGACAATATAGTGCAGCATAATTACCAAAAAAATTTATTGATAGCTTGCTTTGAGTCAGATACTGCTGTAGGTGCATGGAATTTTCATTGAACAAATCATACAGAATTCACAACCCAATAGACATAAAAATAAATAAGACAGAAGTGAGAGAAAGAACATCCCTGAGGGAGGATCCTCATGAACAGAGTTCACTTTCTAGGGATCAACGGATATCCTCTTCATATGGAATGACATGAATGAGCCCTCGGTCTTCAGAGGGCCAGAGCTAACCATGCAAAAGAATGCTGTTCATTATGGCAACTGGGAACACAGGGAACTTCACAACATCTACGGATTTTATCAGGTAAGACATTCAAATTAGAAGTCAACTAGATTTGTGTCCCTGCCTCTAGACAGGAGATCAGTTCTGTAGTCAGGCGCACTGTGCACACTCTTTGTGTGTCTTTGTTGTCAACTGCAGTGAGTCTTAGATTATAGCCAATTTATTATTTCTCCCTCTACTTCCTCTTCTTTTTACAATAAACCTGATGAATTTTAAACTATTATATATGTATGACATTTAATACTACTAGAAGACTTGTATTGGCACAGGCAATCTACAAATATGTTGACAAAGGTAATTAAGGCAAGATTTTAAGATTTCATATATATCCATCTATTGCTAGCTTATTTGAGGTTGGTGGCACACATGTGCAATCCTAGTATTCATGGTACAGAGGGACTGGGAATTCAAGGCCAGCCTGGCCTACATAATGAGTTCTAGGCCAACCTAGACTATACAGCAAACTGTCATAAAAGCAAAAAGCAAACAAGGGCTAGTGATGGCTCAGTACGTAAGAGTTCTTGCTGCTCTTCCAGAGGACCTGAGTTTAGTTCCCAGCACCTATATTGGGAAGCTCACAACAGCCTGTAACTACAGCTCCAGAGGATCCAACACTTTATTCTGGCCTTCAGAGGCACCTACACAGGGACTCACATATACTTAAATTTTAAAAATATTTTTAAAGGGGCTAGAAGCCGGGCGGTGGTGGCGCACGCCTTTAATCCCAGCACTTGGGAGGCAGAGGCAGGCAGATCTCTGTGAGTTCGAGACCAG
>NW_004949096.1:29007507-29021094 GCF_000317375.1 Microtus ochrogaster
AAACAAACAAACAAACAAACATCAAACAACAAATATATATATATATATATATACACATACATACATGTGTGTGTATATATTACACATATATACACATATTTATCCCCTAACATTCACACCAGGAGAGCAAGACTTAACATAATGGATTTATATTTTAATAAGTATATGTCTTAGTTTCTATTGCAGTGATAAGACACCATGGCCAATGTAACTTATAAATGAAAGCATTTAATTTACCTTATGGATTTCAGAAAGCTAGAGACCATGGTGGCATAGCAGAGGATCAGCTGAGAACTCATATCCTGATCCATAACCACAAAGCTTTAAGAGGAAGGCACTCTGGGAATAGCACAAGTTTTGAAACCTCAAAGCCTCCCCCTGGTGACACACCTCCTCCAACAAGGTCACAGCTCCTAATCCTCCCCAGATAGTTCCTCCAACCGGGGACCAAATATTCAAATATATGAGCCGTTCTCATTAAAACCACCACAGTGTACTTTTAAGATGTGTAAACTTTCCTACTTTGCTTAGCCTTCTGAATAAAGGTGGTAGAATTGTCCTCTCTCTGCTAATCATATCCAAAGATTGAGAATCACTTACCTGGGGCTGGAGAGATGGCTCAGTGGTTAAGAGCATTGCCTGCTCTTCCAAAGGTCCTGAGTTCAATTCCCAGCAACCACATGGTGGCTCACAACCATCTGTAAAGAGGTCTGGTGCCCTCTTCTGGCCTGCAGACATGCACACAGACAGAATTGTATACATAATAAACAAATAAATATTTAAAAAAAAGAGAATCACTTACCCTAACTTATATTTGTGAGTCTTTGTCATTTTTAGAGTAAGACTGCGTGCCTACAGGTTCCCACAGTTGCTATTTTCTATGGGAGCTGCTGGGCTGGATATATAGCCTTTTTCAAGTAGTACATGTTTATTTCTCGGTCAGCTTTTTGCTTTAGTTGCTAACTGCCTTAGGGAATTTCTTATGCAGGCTGAAGTGGACACTTAACCTTTCTGAACTTATTTTTTTGATCAATGAAAATCATTTGACTCACAGATTATTATGTATATTGTAAGGAGATGTATTATAAAATGCCTACCAAGAGTACCACTGAATAAATGATGTTTTGGTTTTTCATTGTGTTGTGTATTTGTTTTCTGCAGTGCTGGGGACCGAACCTTGGGCCTCAGGCATGCTGGGTAGCCACTCTTCTACTTGCCCACATCCCCATTCCTGTTTATTTCACTGGCATTGCTAACCAAATAAATGTTTCCATCTTTTCCAGGCAAACTGGTATCATTCATTGTATCATCGAATAGACTTATGAGTTTATTATTTCCCTTTTCCTAGTCCCTCCAACGGTAACTTTTCTCATGTGAGTAGTCTGTTGAGAATGTTGGCAGGATGCCCTCACCCTGACTCCTCTGACTTACAGCAAATGGCCACTGCAGAAGGATTGATACAGCGATCGAAAGGGAAGGAGAGACCCTTTGTCCTTTCACGTTCTTTCTTCGCTGGATCACAAAAGTATGGTAAGAAATGACTCACATTATAAAACACAGGTGGCTACCCATCCTTTTCTTCTGAGCACCGTTTATGGTATATGCTACCTGCTGCCACTGTGTTCCTCTTCAATAGCCCTATAGCTTACAGTGTAGAACCTGATGTGCTCTGACATGTGTATTTTATACTATGAATAAATGGTCTGTAGGTCCCTCAGTTGGTACAGTAGACGGCCTAGTAGGTGAGGGGCCCTGGGTTTAATGCTCAGCGCCATATAAAACCAGGCAAAGTGGTGTATGTTTGTAATCTTAGCACCCAAGAGATGGAGGTGGGGGAACAGAAGCTCATGGTCATTTTCCAAGGTCATCTTGGGCTTCATGAGACCCTGTCTCCCTCCCCTAGCCCAAAAGCCAATTTTCATCAAGTTTAGTAGTTTTTCCTACTAAAGAAATGGTCACTTACTTGTTGAGAGAGTGACTTCAGAGTATTCAGTTTTCTGGCATAGTGATCTGATCCTATCTTTTTGACTTGTGGAAAACTAGGGAAACATATCTCTAACATACGGCTCAGCCAGCTGTTCCACTTAGCAGTGTGGCTTAAAATAGGCCTGGCTGCGTGCTTGTTGTCAGGGTCATCTATGACTGAATCTGGTTTACAGCTGATACAGATCAGTTCAACTTAACCACTCTGTGGCAGAAAGGGTATTTTAAGGCCCCTGTCTTTGCATAAGTAATTGAGAACATAGGTCCTATCGTAAAGAACCTTGCCTTTGTTGAATTGTAGACCTTTTAGGTCTCTCACTCCACCTCCCAAGACTAGCTCCTGTGTTCTTCAGCCAAAGGACAGAATAGTAGCAACAGAAATGCTCATCATAGCATTAGACCTTGAGGCCAAAAGAAAAGTCTACCTCTGTAACAGTAAAAGAAGGGTCACAAAAGTGTGGGTTATCCACGAGACAAACTATCATGAGGCAGTTTAAAATTATAGTTTAAATGGTTTTTCATTTATTTTAGGGGGTATGACGCATGCCACCAGTCTAGAGGTCAGAGGACAACCTGGAGTGGTTAGTTTTCTCCTTCCTTAAAGTGGTAGTTTTAATTGCATGAGAATAGGTTTGTAACATTATGTAAGTTAAAAAAGAAAGCATGCCTGAGTGATATTCGTTATCCCAACTATTAAAAATGTAAATGTAGTATTTTCAATCAGTAAAAAGACTTCAGTAAAAATATAGGAAAATTTAAGCCTGTAATCCAGGCACTTGGGAGTGGAAGCAGGAGGATCAGGAGTTCAAGGTCATCATAGGCCACATAGGAAGTTTGAAACCAGCCTAAAATACAGGAGATTCAGTCTCAAAAATAAATACATACATACATGAATGAATAAATAAATAAATAAATAAACAAACAAATAAGGGCCAGCAAGATGGCTCACAGGGTTAAAGCACTTGCTACCAAGCCTAATGACCTGAGTTCAATCCCAGGGACCCACATGGTGGAAGGAGAGAACCAACTCCCACAACCCAGTCTACATAGTGAGTTCCTATCTCAATGAAAAAGAAACTGCAGGGGAAATTATAGAGGGAGAGAATTAATTAAAAAAAAGTTGATAGGCAGCAGTTTAAAAAGATAACAAGACATATGGTTGTTAATGTTTCTTTTTCCGTTGGAGCTTTTGATACAGGGTCTCACTAGCTCAGGCTGGCCTTGCACCCGAGCAGTCCTCACACCTCTCTGTCCCCAGTGCTGGAACTGCAAATGTGTGCTGCCATGCCCTTGCAGTTTATGTTATCTTTGAGCACTTAGGTTTTGGGTCACTTCCTAGTCTGCAGTACTCGGTGTGATTATTTGCCCCGTGTGTATTGAGGAGAACATGGCCTTTTCTAGTCGCATGCTTGACCACTTGCTGTAAAGAATGTGTGGCTACACAACCGTGTTAGCCGTGACGCACTGTGTGTCTACGTGAGCTTTTTTGATGAAAATGTTGCCACAGTTTCAAAATCACTGTGTAGATACAGCCAGAGCTCAATTGATGGCAAGGAAAAATTACTAGAGAGCTGTTTAAAAAACAAAATCCCTGGGCTGGAGAGATGATGGCTCAGAGGTTAAGAACGTTGCCTGCTCTTCCAAAGGTCCTGAGTTAAATTCCCAGCAACCACATGGTGGCTCACAACCATCTGTAACGAGGTCTGGTGCCCTCTTCCGGCCTGCAGGCATACACACAGACAGAATATTGTATACATAATAAATAAATAAATATTTGAAAAAAAAATCCCTTGAAAATATTTCTCTCAGGCTGGAGAGGTTACTCAGTGGTTAAGAGCGCTACTATTCTTCCGGAGGACCTGTATTGAATTCCCAATACCCACATGGCAGCTCACAACTGTTCCAAGGGACCCAATGCCTTCAGACAGACATACATGCAGGCAAAACACCAATGTACATAAGAATTTAAAAATATGCCGGGCGGTGGTGGCGCACGCCTTTAATCCCAGCACTCGGGAGGCAGAGGCAGGCGGATCTCTGTGAGTTCGAGACCAGCCTGGTCTACAAGAGCTAGTTCCAGGACAGGGCTCCAAAGCCACAGAGAAACCCTGTCTCGAAAAACAAAAACAAAAAAAAAAAAAGAATTTAAAAATATTTTTCTCTGCCTATTGGCTAGCTCAACATTTCTACAGAAGATTAAAACAAAAATATCTACTGAAACCATTTTGGTAAAAGTAAAGATGTTGTAAAATAAGATGACTTGTCCTCTTATGTGTCTCCTCAGTGATAGATAATCTGTTATCATAAACTCTTATCAACTATAGCGTGAACTGGAACTTTGCTTTAACAGTCTGACTTCTTGCCTAAATCTACTTAACAGCTATATCACTAGGGTAGAATATGGTTTACCATATCCCCTGATCTATAAAACAAAGCTAATAATATTGTTTGCCTGGAAGGATTGTCGTAATAATCAAGTGAGACAAGAAACCCAGAGTATTTACTTTTGTTTGTTTATTTATTTTGTTCTTGTTTTCATTTTTGAGACAGGGTTTCTCTGTGTAGTGCTCACTGTCCTGGAACTCACTCTGTAGACCAGGCTGGGCTTGAACTCAGAGATCTACCTGCCTGTGCCTTCCGAGTGCTGGGATTAAGACATTTGCCACCACTGCCCTGTGTTTTATGAACCTTAATAACTTTTTACATTAGAAAAGTGATACTTTTAATAGAATGATCAAAATTTTTTAAGGTGGAAAATCTGTTTTCCATTTTATTATTTTTGTCTTTAACAAATATGGGATGTAAACTGGGTAATGGTGGCACACACCTTTAATCCCAGCACTCTGGAGGCAGAGACAGGCAGATCTCTGTGAGTTCGAGGTCAGCCTAGTCTACAAGAGCTAGTTCCAGGACAGGCTCCAAAGCTACAGAGAAATCATGTCTTAAAAAATAAATAATAATAATAATATGGAATATAAATGAAATGGAGTACATTGTATGATTTGTGTGTATTTTCATGCCTTTTTATGGGCGATATAAGGTGCAGTCTGGACAGGAGACAACACAGCAGAATGGAACTATCTGAAAATTTCCATCCCGATGTTACTCACCCTTAGTGTCTCGGGGATCTCCTTCTGTGGAGGTAAGTTGATTCCTGGCTTGAGGTTTTGAGTAGGAAGAAATGAGGAGTGAGTCTTCAGCGCTCATTAGCTGTTTGGAACAAGGATGAATGCAGGAAAGAAAATGGGGGGAGAGCGAAAGGGTTGCTTCAAAATTTATGTGCTCTAGAGGCAGGGGTAAGAGGGTCTCTGTGAGTTCAGACCAGTCTGGTCTACAGAGCAAACTTCAGGACAGTTAGCACTACACAGAGAGACCCTATCTCATAAATAAATAAATAAAAGTCTTTTTGTTTTGTTTTGTTTTTCGAGACAGGGTTTCTCTGAAGCTTTGGAGCCTGTCCTGGAACTCCCTTTGTAGACCAGGCTGGTCTCGAACTCACAGAGATCCGCCTGCCTCTGCCTTCCTAGTGCTGGGATTAAAGGCGTGCGCCACCACCACCCGGCAATAAAAGTCTTACATGTATTTTGTCTGAATTGAGGACAGGAAGTCAGGTAGTGGATGAGGCATCTGTTTTCATCCCTCGTTCCCACAGCACTACCTCCAGAGACTCAGTAACTGAATGTTCCAGACGCATACTTTTCTTCTTGAAAATGGAAAGAAGGAAAGCACCGCAAACAACTTAGCAAAACAAAAGCCAGTCCAGGAGAGTGCTAGCCTGGTGTGCTCAAGGCCTTAGGTGTGATGGGCAGCAGTGTAGCCGAGGGATGAAGAGAGCCAGCCTTACAGAAACACTTCTGCTCAGCATAATTAACTGTTTTCTTCATAAAATGTGCTCAGTTGGTACAGTGCTTGTCTAGCTTGCAAGAAGGCCTCTGTTTGATCCCCAGTCCCACAAAAAAACAAGTATGGTCACACAGACCTAAGATTCTGTAACTAGGACATGGAAATAGAAGGATCAAAGGTTCAGGGTTGTCCTTAGCTAGTAGTAAGACCCAGCTATGTAAGACCCTGTCTGAAAAAATACATGACTGTGGAAATGGCTCAGTCAGTGAAGTGGTTGCTACACAAACATGGGGACCTAAGTAAGTTCAGAACCCCAGCACCCATGTACAAGAGCTAGGCACAGCGGCACATGCCTGTACCCCAGAGCTGGGGAGGCTGTGGTAGGAGGGTCCCTGTTGATTGCTAGCCAGCCAATCTAGCCAAAAATAAAGTGGAGAGTGATTGAGGAAGACACTGAAGTCAGATTGTGGCCTCTATATGCACATATATCTTCTCACACGTGAATACACACATACACATGCACACACACACACACACACACAAAAGATGTGCTCTTAGAAAAGATGGATCTAATTCAAATACATGTCTGAGAGTCTCCTCCTGAGAATTCAGTGCAGATAAGTGAACCAGTATGAAGGTCTCGGTATACACTGGCTGCAGTCCTAACTGTGAAGGTCTCGGTATACACTGGCTGCAGTCCTAACTGTGAAGGTCTCAGTATACACTGGCTGCAGTTCTAGCTATGAAGGTTTTGATACACACTGGCTGCAGTCCTAGCTGCAGGTCTGAATTCTGAATACTTTTTATTCTCTACAAGAATAAAAACAAATTACTATCACTTTTTTGATACATGTGTCTTTGTGACATTGGTCCACATGCAAGAAATACATGTCCTACTCAAGGGGTGAGCATGAAATTCTACCTAAACCTTCACGGCTAATGATCTGCCTTTCAGGGGTTGGTATGCTTTTAGTCTTTGCTTTCAGACACACACCTAATCAGGGAGACATCACACAATTTGTGGGTAATGGAGGATCCAGAACACACAGGACAGCTGCTCTTACCAGAAAAGCCTGTGACCTTTCTACAAAAAGAAAAGGAAACAAAATGTAGAGCATTCTTCCAGATTCCTGCACGGACTTTTTTTTGTGGCTCAAACTTCCCTATTTGAGGCCATAGGTTTGCCTGTTGTGTTGAGTGTGCACCTAGAGCATCTCCTCTCAGTTTTCAAGGCCGTATTTTACCTTAACATATCATTTATTCCAAGTCTAGTTTCTTATCCGGTCTTTCTGTCTAACCAGCTGATGTGGGTGGCTTCATTGGCAATCCTGAGGCAGAGCTGCTGGTGCGTTGGTACCAGGCTGGAGCTTATCAGCCCTTCTTCCGTGGCCATGCCACCATGAACACCAAGCGGCGAGAACCCTGGCTGTTTGGGGAGGAATACACCCGACTGATCCGGGAAGCCATCAGAGAGCGCTACACCCTCCTACCCTATCTGTATTCTCTGTTCTACCAAGTCCACATGTCTTCTGACCCTGTCATGAGGTAAAAAGGGCATCCTCTAGGGGCTCCAACAACCTACCAACAGATCCCCAGTGATAAGGAACTGGAAAGGGAGAACAAAAGCCATGTGTTTACTCAAGTTTCAACCAGCTCCACTGCCTGTTGTGAACAAGGTGCTGGCGGTTGTGCATGGGGTGCTGGCTGTTGTGCACGGGGTGCTGCCTGTTGTGCACAGGGTGCTGCCTGTTGTGCATGGGGTGCTGCCTGTTGTGCACGGGGCGCTGCCTGTTGTGCACGGGGTGCTGGCTGTTGTGCACAGAGTGCTAGCTGTTGAACCACAGAAGCTGCTGACTAGATCCTCTATTTATGATTGGAGTATTGGTATTTGCTGAGAGATGGCAATGTAAAGAATAAGGAAATGAGTTTACAGTAAATAACTTTAACATTTATGTATAAACCTCTCATGAAAAATAATTTTCCTGCCATCTGAGGCTTGATCTTACCCACAGGGTTGAACTTGAGGTGGGAGTTTTTTTCTATCATATAAATTCTATTAACTTTCTAGGTTAGAGAAAAAACTTGCACAGAGTTCAGAGTCAGCAGTTCCTATATTTGCTTCAGACCAGACATTTCCTAGTGATTCTAACCATTAGGCAGAGTTAGAGACACTTGCTTTGCTACCATTCTGTAGAAACAGAATGTATCGTGCAAAGCCTGGGTAAAGAAATAGCAAGTTTCATTTATTTAAAAAAAGTACTGGGCTGGAGAGTTGACTCCTGGTAAGCAGTTATTGTTCTTACTGAGGATCTGGGTTCAATTCCCAGCACCTACATGGTGCCTTACAACTGCCTGTAACTCCAGTTCTGAGGGATCCAATGCCCTCTTCAGACACTTGCAGGTACCACACATACATATGTATGTATGTACTTGCAAGCAAAACACTCATAGGCATAAAATAAATTTAAAACTCTAAAAAAATTTTGTCAATTAAAAAAATCTTTTTGGGGGCTGGAGAGATGGCTCAGAGATTAAGAGCATTGGCTGCTCTTTCAAAGGTCCTGAGTTCAATTCCCAGCAACCACATGGTGGCTCACAACCATCCGTACTGAGATCTGGCACCCTCATCTGTGGGCATACATCGAGGCAGAATGTTGTATACATAATAAATAAATAAATCTTTAAAAAAAATCTTTTCCTTGGGGCTGGACAGATGGAGCAGCAGTTAAAAGTGCTTGCTGTTCTTGTAAAGGACCTAAGTTTGGTTTCCAGCATCGATGTCCAGCTCCAAGGGCTCCAGGGCCTGCTTTTGGCCTCTGAGAGCACTTGTACCCTAATGGCACACACACACACACACACACACACACACACACACACACACACACACACAACTAAATTAAATCATTCTCACAAATTAAAGATTGTTAGAACCACTAAGTTGCTATCTAGACACAGATATTGAAAGTTTTGTTGTTTTATGAGCCTAGGTGATTCCTAGATGAGTTCTATTAAACAATAACTATTTTAAAATTTTGGCAGGTTCTCACCCTCACCCAAAGTGTTACCAACTTGAAAGCAATGAAAAATAGTTCCTTTCATCTAAATAAATAGTGATTAAATGATACATAAAAGTCAGTGACTGCAAGAAATGGCACAGAATTATCATTGTAATAAAATATTATTTTTTGCATTTATTTTACAATGAAGAAATTGGGCGTTTAGACTTGCCTTAGTTTTTGCCTGTTAGAGTGATAGTCACTCAACAGTCAGATAGGAAAGCAACACATAATGAAATTCTCAATATCCTATTAAGATATTCAGGTTGGTAGAAAGCTCTTTCACATAATAAATATAAAGTAACCATAGCAACTGCTCATAAGCTCTTTGGTCATATGAAAAAGAATACTGGCTCTTTGCTACTTTCCATCTCCTTTCAGAGAGTTACAACACTAAAAATATAAAAATCTAATAAAACATTTAGCACCAAGAATAATAAAAACATAATGATATTTTAAAATGTGAATTCTGTTTTCTTTCCCCAGGCCTCTGTGGGTTGAGTTCCCTGATGACGTAGAGACTTTTGGTGTGGATGATGAATACATGCTGGGTAAGCATTTATCAGTTAATTATAGTTGTGATAGATTCTATAACTATGCTTTCATTATTATATTTTCTAGTGAGAATACCCTAAGCCCAAGAAAGACGACAATAAAAACGGGATCTTATTTAGCCCAGGCTGACCTAGAACTTACTCTGTATCTAAGGATGAACTGATTCCAAGTACAGGCTTGCCTCATTACACATGGTGCTAGGGACTGAACCTGGAGCCTCATGCATACTAGACAAGTACTCTACCAAATAAGCTACACCCCTAGCCCTCCTTCACCAGATAGTGAGACCATGGCTTTTGTTGTAATGTAGCCCTGACAATATAGTTCTTATTAATGCCAAATAAATACATAATATTGGTGGGTATGATTTGATGGTTTGCTTGGGATCCACTCCCCCGAAGCCTGGTGAGATTGGTATGAAAAGGGAAGTATGAGAAGTAGATCAGGTGGCCGTAGTAAAGACACCAAGGAACTTGTGTCATGTGTAATAGTAGACCTCTTTTTTTTTTCCTTGTGAAACAGGGCTTTGAAGCCCAGGTTATCCTTGAACTTGTAATGCTCTTCATCAGTGTCCAGATTGCTGAATTCACAGGCATATACCTACCATGCCTAGCTAGGCTTCTTTATTGAGAATGAACTGTGAAATGTAAAACATGGAAGGTTGTTTGTATTAAGAATGGAGCTCAGATGTTCTATGGGGAACCCACTAAGGCCAGCTGGTCCGGGTCTGAAAAAGCAGGGGATAAAACCAGACTTGCTGAACATAGCAGACAATGAGGACTACTGAGAACTCAAGAACAATGGCAATGGGTTTTTGATCCTACTGCACGTACTGGCTTTGTGGGAGCCTAGGCAGTTTGGATGCTCACCTTACTAGACCTGGATGGAGGTGGGTGGTCCTTGGACTTCCCACAGGTCAGGGAACCCTGATTGCTCTTCGAGCTGATGAGGGAGGGGGACTTGACCGGGGGAGGGGGAGGGAAATGGGAGGCGGTGGCGGGGAGGAGGCAGAAATCTTTAATAAATAAATAAAGTAAAAAAAAAAAAAGAATGGAGCTCAAGAAACAAGACTAAATATTGAGACCCAAAGAATGAATTGTTCTAAACAGTGGGAACCTCCAAATGTAAATAATAATAATGACGCTGATAATAACGATTATAGTAACAGGAGCCCTTGAAGATATCGTTCAGGGAATGCTCTTGTATAATGTGCACGAGGCTCTGTGATCAGTCCCTGGTGCACGAGACGTCAGCTTAACAGTCCCTGCCTTGGAGAAAGGTCTTTCATCATCCCTTACCTCCTTATACCTTAGTTTCATCCTCCCCACTCAAAATCTTATGTATTTTTCGTTTTTCTTTGTACTTTTTCCTATTTCAGTATTTGTTTTAACCCTAATTTATTTGTAATAACTTTTTAATATCTGTCTTCTTCACTTACTACAAACTCCATGAAGGTTGGAACCATGTTTGTTTTCTTTACTCCTATGTCTCCAAAGCCTAGCATGGTGCCTGGAACTCAGTAAATAAATCTTTATTAACTAGAAGAAACAGTTCAAGATAGACACAGCAGTACAAGCCTATAATCCCAACACTCACAATACTAAGGCAAGAGGATCATGGGTTCAAGGTGCCTGGGTTACATAGTGAGATCCTATAAATAAGTCTTTTACATGAATTAATTAGTAGATGCTTTTACACATGTGTGACACCAATATGAAAGCAAGCTCCAGGCTATCCGTAAGAGAAGTACAGATCTACAATGGTAACTGTTGGAGGACAACTGTGAAGATGTGTATACTGTGAAGATGTGTCTCTGCCAAGGCACCTTCTGATTGGTTTAATAAAGAGCTGAATAGCCAATAGCTAGTCTGGACTTCCAGGGAGAGGGAGGAAGTTTTGGGAAGAATCTGAGAGGCTGGGAATCCACTAGCAAGACCCAAAGCAAGTTGGACATACAGTATGGAGGAGAGGTAACAAGCCACATGGCGGAGTGTTGATTAATATAAGCGGGTTAATTTAAGTTATGAATTAGTTGGGAAAAAGCTAAGGCCAAGCTTTCATAACTGATCAAAAGTCTCTGTGTTATTATCTGGGAGTTGGCCATCTAAAGGAAGTCCGACTATAGTAACTGCCCAAGCAAAAGGGCCTGAAGAACTGCACTGACCAGACTTCTAGATAACACTGTGGCCGCTCTAACCAGTGCATTTGTAGCAGATGATAAAGCACTGGGAAGGTGCAATGGCGCTTTCTGATTACTGGCATACCAGTAGCTACGCAGAAAATGGCTGCTCAAGCCTGTAACCCTAGCACCCAAAAGGCTGCAGGAGGATCATCCCAAGGCTAGCCTGGGATGCAAAGCAAGTTCCAGGTCAGTCTTGGCTACATAGCAAGACCTTGTCTCACAAAACCAAAAACCAGAGCAAATAAACACGCAAGATGCAGCAGAATACTTCAGGGTCCCTGTCCCATATCATAACAGCCACAGGTGGGTTTAATCTGTGACCTTTTTGAGCCCCGACCTTTTCCCACCAGTGCTTCTCTCTGGTAAATTATTTGTTCAGTTCACATAGTCTCTGCCTTATAGAAGATCACAGTCCAGTGATCCTAAGATCACAGTAGTGCTCCACGAAGCCAAGGGAACTTTCAGATTCCCATAATGATACTCAGTTTTATCTCCTCTCCATTTTTTAGGAAGTGCTTTATTGGTTCATCCAGTCACAGAACCACAGACCACCATGGCTTCTGTATTCCTGCCAGGGTCAAATGAGGTAAGAGCAATAACAGACATATCTTGTGTCTCCTAGCTCTCATGCCTGCATTTCTCTTGGGAAAGAGATTGCTCCAGCGTGCAGTTGTGAATTTGTCTCAGATGATGGTAGGTTTTCCACAGCCAAGACTGTCCTCTAAAGTTGACAGACTTAACTGGGGAAGGTGGAGAAGATGACTAGGTGACAACGTTAGGGAGGTTTGTACTTCCACTTTGACTTGTAGAAGTGAGTCCTTATGAAGATGGGGGCGTGACTTTAAGGTAGAAGATTTATTCCACCCAGTTACTTTGTGGGAGTCTTTTTTTTTTTTTTTTTTTTTTGGTGATTCATCAACTAACTCCCTTTTCTAGGGCTCCCAGGTAAGAGTTAGGACCTTGTTTCCAAATCTCATAATCACCCCCAGAAAAGCAATGCTGTAGGGGTAATCAAGTTTGCATGGATTTCCCTCCAGGTCTGTTTCTTCTCTGACATTCTTCTTTTCTCCTGCCTTGTGTGTGGTTGATTTGTTTGCTGTTTCCCTTCCCCTCCCTTCCCTTTCCCTCCTCTCCCCTCCTCTCCCCTCCTTTCCCCTCCTTTCCTCTTCCCTTCCCTTTGTTTTTTCTCTTTCATCCTGCTTATGGTTACAAGCGTTAAGTTGGGTTATTTACTGTGTGTGATGGGGAAGATGCATGTTCCACAGCTTGCAGGTAGAGATCATAGGACTATTCTGTAGAGTTGATTCTCTCCTTCCCCATCTATGTGGGTTCTAGGGAGCAAATTCAGGCATCCAATCTTTGCCATTGTTTTCTGAAACACCTCACCAGCTCAAGCATGAAGTTTTTATGAATCAGTGAACTATTGTACCACACTGCAGCTTCTGTGATGAGATTTTTAATTTTTTCCCATTTTTATCTTAAATTTTGTCTTATTCAGGGGTGGGGTGCAGTGGTAGAGGGCAAATTCAAAGGGACAGGAAAATGAAGGGGATCAAGATACATGGTGTAAAAGACACAGAGTAAATAAAAAGAAAGGAAAAGGAAAAAGAAGAACCCTGGAGGCGTCATCTCATCGTTCATGCACACCAGGTTCTTACCTACCATGCATATCTAGCACCTAGCACAGCGGTAGGTTGTTCAGTAAGTAACTTTGAAATGTATAGCAGGACAGGGAACAGTCTTTAGTTCATCAACCATACCCCTTCAGTGACATCTTCCTCTTCCTTCTCTTTCTCTTCTTTTTGAGATGTAGTCTCATGTATCTCAGGCTATCTTTGAAATTTAAGATGAACTTGGACTTTTTTTTTGTTTGTTTTTGTTTTTTTTGTTTTTCGAGACAGGGTTTCTCTGTGGCTTTGGAGCCTGTCCTGGAACTAGCTCTGTAGACCAGGCTGGTCTCGAACTCAC
>NW_004949096.1:29021194-29048601 GCF_000317375.1 Microtus ochrogaster
AAAACCCAAAAAACAAAAAAACAAATAGGATCTTTAAACAACCAGCTCAGAATAAACAAATGGATCATCAATCAATCTAAGGGAGGTTTGAGAAAGCTCTGGAGAGAAATCACCAACAACCCACCTGAGGAAATAACTCCAAGTGGCTTGGACTGACTGGGTCATTGTCAGTGCCTTGCTTCTACCCAGGTACACCTATTGTGTGAAGTGGATTATCACCCCAGAGTCCCACACTGGGTACAATAACTGTCCGGGCAAAAGTGCAGCTCTCACCTCACATAGAGTAAGAGTTTAATTTGGAGCCAAATGTGAGTGATCATTGTCAAGGAACTCATATTTGGGTTATCCCCAATTTCTTTTCCAACATGAAATAGTTTCATCAAGTTTTTATAGTGACAGGACAAAGAAAGCTGTAAATCAAGACATTTTTCAAATCCATTGGTGGAAACATCAGAGAGGAAGGTGACAGCCAAGTGGAAGAACCTCAGCTGTAGATCTCAGATGCTGTCTGACAACAGTCTTAGCCCTTTGATTGATGGAAAACAGGCCTTTGTTAAGTGAATACATTCTAAAAGATTTTTATCTGGATATTAACTCTGGTTTTATCTAGTAGTCACAGGATGTCAGGTACAACACAGAGGTAGGCAAGGCATGGCTGTTTAGTGGGCTGATGGGGAACCTCCTTCAGCCAATGGCCTTTTGGAGGTTGGACCAGTTTGGGGCATGACTTTTGGGTACCCAGTGAAAGCCATTGGCCTGCCCAGCTCTACCTTCTCTTCTTCCCACACTCTACACCTTGAGGTTGGACGCCCATTGCTGTTCTGTGAGTTTTCCCCTTTAATAAAGAAAAAAAAAAACTTTAGAATACTCTTTTCTGAGTCACCTTGGGATTATTTGAATCATGCACCCCCTTTATGCGTTTAGCTTTAGTGGGCTAGAGTTCCCAAGGTAATCTTGAAACAGGCTCTGGACCTGAAACATTCCACCTTCATCATTGAAGTACTGATCAGTCAACCAGCCTTTGTGGACTCAGTTTCTTTCTAGAAGGTCTTGTTCACCGGGGTAAAAAGGAAATCTGAATATAGTAAAGCGTAATGGAAGTCCTGTGGAGGATAGTAACCCACTGATCGCATGCTGTGGTGACTTCGTTCTGTGTTTTCCTTTTGATTCTGAGATAGGTTTTCATGTAGCCCAGGTTAGCCTGGAACTCCCTATGTAGCCAAGGCTGGCTTTTAATCCTCCAGTTCTACCTCCCACCTCCTGCTGTGGATTATTATTTTAACTCTGTAAAGATGTGTGCCTGGTTATGCTGTGTTTGTTTAATTCTGTAAAGAAGTGTTGCTGTTTCAGCTTGTCTGCCTGCTGAACGGCCAATAACTAGGCAGTAGAGGGATATGCAGGCCGGATGAGAAGAGAGAAAAGAAGAGAGGAGAGAATGGGGGAGAAAGAGAGGGGAATGCCTGGGGCCAGTCAACTGCCAGCCCGCTAGACACAGAACAAGCAGTAAAAGCAGGACATGCAGAATGAAAGAAAGGTAAAAAGCACCAAGCAAAACGCAGATGAAGAGGAACAGATTAAGTTATAAGAACTAGTGGAACAAGCATAAGATAAGGCCAAGCAATCATAACTAATATTAAGTCTCTGTGCCATGAGCTGAGATCTGGTTGGTGGCTCAAAAGAGAGTCTGCTGCAGCTTCCAAGTACTAAGATTGTGGGTTTTTTGTGTCACTGCTCCTGGCTTATGCAATGATGAGCTGGAACCCAGGGCCTCCTGCTAGGATCATGCTAGGCACGCACTCTTGTCAATCCAGCTCTAGCGTCCCTCCACATCCTGATGTCATGTCCCAAGGCCTTCTGGGAAGGAAGATGATGAGTTCAGCAACTGATTGGTTTCATCTCCCCAAAGCATGGTGTTCTATTTCATTTCTCCATCTTTTTTTTTTACTGCTTAATCTGTATCTATATCCCTTTTAATAAAGTATGTGACAAAGATTTCTGTCTCTTAAACCTCTCTGACTTAAACCTCAAAGGGAAAAACAGGCAGCATTCTTACAACTTAAACAGGTGTTAAGGACAAAGTGATTGAATTATAATCCCTGGTCATAGAAGTAAATTTTGGTCCTTTTTTTTTCCCTTTCACACACATGATATTTCCCTGACATCTGTGCAATACAAATATATCTAGAAAGTGTGAAATGAAAAATCTGTTCCACCAAATACATAAAAGAGACCCCAAACGAAGCCTCTATGATGGTGTTCATCATCATGGGCACAGATGGTGTCCTCCTCTGGCTCACCCCTCCCTCCCCTCCCTGCAGGCTTAAGTTTCATCCACTGTATTCATCCAAAAATATCACATGCGAATAGATAACACCAGCAGAGCCCATCTGCACACTATATTTTTATTTTTCTGTCCTTCATGTGCATCCAATTTTGGGTGGATAAATCAAGGAAAGTATGGCTTCTGGTCCTACAATGCTCAGATTGAATACATATTGTTGCCATAGGAATTTAGTGACCTGGAAGTCAAGAGGTCATGAAAGCATTTCATCAATAACCATGGCTTTATCATCCTCTTACACTGATCGCTTGTCATTTTCCCCTCCAGTGCCTATGCGATAGCCACTTACTAATAGCCCCAAGGATGTGCATTATGGAACAGGATCTATAAAATCATCAATATGCTGTTCTGTTTTCTAAAATATCCAAAAGAGGCTTTAAGACACGCATGCCTGGAATTTATCCATCAGGTGGAGTTGGAAGCCTGTGGAAACACAAGAATGCTACCACACCCTTGAAGACTCCAACAGTCTTCCCACTGTGTGCACAGCAGCCTAGTCTGGAAAAGTGATGCTTACAAGTAAACCTCATAGAACAGACGTGGGCAAGGCAAGTAGGAAGTCATGGGACTCGGACTCACCGCTTGGTGTAGCCCGTTCCTGGGTGGTATTGTTAACCCTCACGCGTGTTTTTAAGATGGGGAAAATTAGAGAAACCAAAAAGGGAAAGTGTCGGGTGAATCTCGGGGAACACATGACCACAGATCACTCAGAAATCACCCTTGATGATGACGAAAACAGAGGCTTGTCTGTCAGCTCCTGAAATTCTAAACATTCCCAAACTGCACATCTTTTCAACACCCGCACTCTAGGAACAACAAACACCAGGGATCTCCCTTCTCTAACACAATGCGTTTAATTTTAAAATTAGAAAAGAATCACTATGAGTCTCCACAGAGAATAGGATTGACAGAAAGCTCAATAAGATTACTGGAAAATTTGCATTGCACCCAAGTGTCCTTAAGTTACTGTACACAAAAATAAGACACGTACATTTAAAATGATAATTGGATTATCTATTGCTTTTCACCCTCCGAGTTGCTCAGTGGAGTAAAACAAATACAAACAAACAGAATCAGGGTCTCAAAGTGACCTGTAGCATTGTCTGGTTAAACTTCCTACTTTTAAAGAAGAAAGTAAGTCACAGAGGGGACAAATGACTGGAAAGAAGCTACTCAGAGATGCAGTGCAGGAAGGGCACAGAGGACTGGGTCTCTTGGCTTCTTAAGGTGGTTTGCCCTGGTCGAAAGAAGAGGGGAGCCTCAACGTCTAAACGGCACACCTGTCCATTCCAGAATCTGTCTGTAAGAAGTCTAAGGAAGCTAGGCCAGGAAATATGTTTGCCTCTAACTGCTAGGTCATTTCAGAAATACAGTGTATGGTGGTTAAATGTGATTTGCACAAATATGGGTCAGGTCTTTTCCTAGACACATCAGGCATCGTTGCGAGCACTCAAGTAGACTCTACACTTGAGGAAGCAGCAGCAGCAGTTCCTGGTTCTGCTTACGTACAAAGTTAGAGGACAGAGAACTTGGGCCAAACAGTTTTCTTTCAAAGCTGAGACAGAACAAAAGCAGCGGCCAGATAAATTTTTGTCAAAACAGACAAATACGGATCACTCAAGTAAAAGCATTAAATAACTCAACCCTACAGCATTTTAATGTCCTCTCCACATAGTTTTGCTTGTTCTCTTGAGACGAGTAAAGCCTCCCTGGGAGGCATCTGCCGAAAGGCCTGGATTTGAGTCCTTGCTTACCATTCCCATTAAGCATCTTACATAACCTCTCCGATTCTTCCAACTGACTCATGAAGCAGAAAATACCCACCTACCTCCTGCCTATACCATTACAGAGCATCTCCATGACCTGAAATCCATTCAGTAAACGTTCCTCACTACAGATCACGGACCAGGCAAAGCGTGAGGTGCTGCAGAGATGAGTGGCTAGCTGACAGTGCCCTTGTTTTGAAGAAGCTCAGAGGAACATGTAAGCTAGGAGGCTGTGGTACCTTCACAGCTCAGATACCCGCAGCATGATCAGTGCTAACTCAGCTGTGTGGATGAAATGGCTATGGGCAAACGGTCAACTATGCCTGGCAGGTACCGTTCTTCCAGGATGCTATTTTGATTGTAACTCTTAAGGAAATTAGTGCTCAAATGTGGTATTCTGTGTAGTTAAGTCAATGGTTGAATGCCTTACCGTGTCTAAGTTTTCATAATGACCGACACAAATGAAAACACTTTATTTGCCTGTTTAGAACTGTCATTTGCCTCACCCTTTATCAAAACAGCAGCAAATGTTGGCGTGTATTATGAACAATACCAAGTACTACCAGAGAAAGTAAACCCGGTGCTATTACCAATTACTGCGCAGGACAAAGCACGAGTCTACACTCTTTCATTAGAAACAAGCCAACAGAAATCAGTGGTTGGAAAGTTAATTCTCAGTTATCAAACATGAGGTTGTAATGCATGATTAAGTCTTAAAATGAGAGAGCGTGTTACACAACACACTCAACATTCTTCCCTGTTCCCCAGCTCCACTCCCCTGTGAAACCTCTTTCTCTAGTGGACCAAAATGGCTCTGTTTTAACTCATTAGTTGATTTAATTTATGGAAAAAGTGCAGACACTGGAGTTCAGTTTTTAAGGTGTAAAAATAAGGTTTGTAACAAACCCATAAGCAGCTCCTCACTACAAGTTTGCTCCCATTGTTTGGGCTATAACTATTTGTCTTTCCTAGCTGGGTAACTCTCTTGTCCCCTTGATCACTTATCAAAGAGTGCTGGAACTAGAGGGAACTCTAGAATTAACTGGACAAACTCACTTTACACTTACGGAATGAAACTAAGAGTTTTCTTCTAATGATTATATTTTCCCTTTAAGCATTTCTTCATTAATCATCCTATCTAAACCATGGGCGGCAGAGCATCAATAGGCCTACCCCTGGAAGCCAAAGTGTGAAAGGGATGAGCCTCCGAATGATGCTATATCCACAAATAACAGCCGCTGCAGACCTTCTGCCTGATCTTCCGCATGGTAAGCTGTTCCGGCTCAGGATGTGGCCTCCTGAACCACGTCAATAATGTCACAATCTGAATAAATTTAGGCAATTGTCTTAATAAAAACCCATCCCCCACAAGAAGAGACTGCACTGGACTGGGATCCTGGTGTGGGGTCTGTCAGAACGTGGCTTATTAAAGGAAATACTCCAGACCTCAACTTGCCTGTTGGTCTAGGAATTAAAATAGTTCTTCATTTCACCAGTGACACATTCGAGAGGAGGTAGCAAGCAGGGGACTCAGGCAACAGGGGATTCTGCCACAACCTACACACACACACACACACACACACACACACACACACACACACACACACATTTATATTAGGATAGGCATGTAGACTGTAATCCCTTCTTAGTGGAAAACACATTTTCAAAATGAATCCCCAAGCTAGAGTGAATTACCGTGATAGCCACAGCCGGAGGGAGTCCCACTTTGGAGAAATGCAGATCTGGCCGCCTGCTTGAGAAGCCTTGGAACACCACACCGCCGGGGTCTTTTAAAAGGTGGCTTTTCAGGTAGGGTACCTACCCTCCTAAATGGCCTTTTTAAATTCCAGAGAAAAAAGAAGCCACCCCTTATCTTTGAACTATGCTCTTCTTCCTATATCCACTTCTGCTGAATACAGCATAGTTATCTTTTCAAAGAAAGAAGGAAAACAAGGGAGACTCGCACCACTGCAGATCCCAGAAGAAGTAGCCCCAAACTACAGCAACGTCAAAAAATAGCTTCAGCAGCTAGGAAAAATCCCCGCATGCTATCTGCTGTTAGCTCAATGCAGACTGAGGCTAGCCGTGCCCGGAACCACAGCAAGCTGGGGCATCTCTGCAGCCTGTGTCCCTGCCAGCTCTCCCCCCACCCCCATGCGCTGAATTTGGCAGAGAAGTTACCCTGCCCAGCCTCTGTGCACAAGATGAACAGACCACACATCCACGTTCCCCAGATTAGTTCAGAGCCTGGGAAAGTGAGGCTTCGGGGCTGTCAGAAAGCCCTGAGAGGGAGGATGGAGGGCTACTTTGAGCTCTAGGATTTTGCTGCATTGTCATGGCCTGGTAAACTATGGAGAATGTGTCGGATCTCCAGCCAAAAAAATAAAATAAAATAAAATGGACCGGATGCGGTTTTCCCAGCGCCCCTGCCTACCCCCCACCCCCGCCCCTCTTCCCGCCTATGTGCAGGTAGCAGTAGGGTGGGCGAAATGACCAGCTGCTCTCGCTGAAATTCAGGTGGCAGGCCCAGCTGAGAGGCACAGCCAGCCAGGGATAGGGAGTCGCCTGGGGAACACCCACACCGCGCATCTTCCCAGCCAGTCACCACCCAGGGGACTGCACCTGGCCACCGGCTGCAGGAGCCCTTGAGTAAGCTCAAGAGAGTTCGAGCGGAGACCACGGGATACAATTGTCTAAAAGCCCATCCCAAGCGTTGGTTCATAAGGAGTGGGTGTGGGCTGGGAAAGGGGATTACGTAGGTCTCTCCGCCCCCTCCCCTGGCATCTCCTAGCCACTGGGAGGGCGCCCAGGGGCGGAGGAGGCGCTGCGAACCCGTTTGGGGGCTTCTTTGTTTCTCTCCGGGGCCCTCACGAGGGCCCGCACAGCCTGCAGTACCCAAGCTTTGGGATGCCATCCCAGCCTGGGCGGCGACCCACCCCAAGCCAACAATTGAACCTCGCGGGAGTAAAGAGAGGGTGGGTAGAAGGGTGGATCCTAGCTGTAGGAGGGAGGGCGCTGCAGGGGCTTCACGGGGGTAAGGAAGCCTCCTGAGAAAGGGGGAAGGGGAAGCGGTGGTTTGAGCGTAGTGTCTGCTTACCTTGGCAGCCTCCGACTGGACACAGATCATGCTCCGGTCAGCACGCGGGTTAGAACTGGGGGTCGCACGTGGCTTGCATAGGTGCCAAGCATTGGGGACCTGGTTTGCGAGTCCTGGGCGATCAGCGTCTTTCGGCTTGCTCTGCCTGCCTGGAATCCAGAGCCGGTAGCTGTCAGAGCCTCCGGAGCAGCTCGCGGCTGGTAAACCTGTGCGAACCAGGAAGGGGGGCGGGGGGAGCTTCTGGGTCAGAGGCGTGTGGTGTTGCGACTCAAGCAAGGACTCCCGGTGCGTGGCAACGCAGCACACTTTATTGCTTTAGTCTCCCTCCTGCATCCCCTCCCTTCCTGCCTGCTGCTCTGTGGGAACCAGACTTCAGAACCAACCAGGAGCCAGGCTTGTTCTCTGTAGCTCTGCTCCGCCCTGGAGCTTCACGCACCTCCTCCTCGCCCCCATAGTAAATATATATTGATTCTTGTTACCACCGGCCCCATCCTTCCAACACCCAGCACGAGCGTGGAGCTTACCCTGCACCAGACACGGCTCACCAGTCCCTTTGTGCGTATGCAAATAGTGTGTTCTGAAACGGTGCAGTACAAACCTAGGTAGGTACACCGTGACAGGTGTTCTTACCTCAATTTTAAACACCATTCTTGTCCAGCTCACAGATTTATTTCAGAGCATCCTCCAGTATTTTCACAAATACCCTAAACAACATTGTTATCACAAACACAAAGGTTGAAAATCGCCCCGGGTATCTATTGTTGGCAAGCTTAGCTTTCCAAACATGCTCAGTATTAAATTGTGCACGTTGTCAATACTAAAGCCGGAAGGAGGAAAAATTTAAACCTTTCTTTAACCAGTCAACCAAGATACAAAAGAAAGTGAAATGCTAGTCACTGATTGCCAACTTCTCTACATAAACGAATTCAGGAGCATTTGGTCTACTTTGGGCTTGCATGTGTTCACATAAAGTGCTAAGTCTCTGAGCCCATAATCACCCCAAATCCATGATTTTATGCTCTTCACAATGCTTATTTATTTATTCCCATTTTCAAGCCCAGCATCCCCTAGGCACCCCAGTTTTCACATCCTTCAAAGTATCTTTTTTTCTCTCTCTCACCCCGGCAAGACCTCTATCTCTATAACTTTTACTGAAGAGCTGACCACACACATCTCCAACCCATTTATAACAAGGTGGCTGGCTTCTCGGTGATGGCCTTTTTTCATTGACCGGTCTCTTGTCACCGATTACACTCTAACAGTAGGAACTTTCCAGAAGAGTAAATCAGGACCAAGTGAAGGCACCCTTACCATCCTCCCCTTCTCCTGGGAGCACCTCCCTTCCCTCCTATCTGTTCTCTTGAGGTGCTTTGCCCGTTCTCAATAGATAATTCTCTTTGTCTTCAAAGACTGCAATCTTTCCCACTAGATGAGTTCAAGGCTGACCATTTTTTCAAACCCTATTTAGAAGCCACACAGAACCTTGAGCATACAGTTAACCAGATTTTATAGTTGAATTAATATAGAACTTCTATATGAAGAAAACCTCCAAAGATAGACTTGGTTGAGCTGCAACAATAAACACCACAATCAATCAAACTATAATACCAACCAGAAACTTGGGGGAACAAAAGGTAAATTGATAGAAGTCTCTTGTATAAAGCAGTATTGAAGGGTTCTAACAACACACAATACCAATGAACTGCAACAAAGGATAATTATTCTTCTCAATAAATTACTAAGATGCTCAATTTGATTTTCAGTGTTGCGGCATCAGTTTGGCTCAGAGATTTTTTTTTTCTCTATTGTGTCATGAGGATGACTTGACAAGTCAGCATCTCTCAGGCTGCTGCCATGCAACAATCCTGAGGATGCTTTATTTTCCTCTAGGCATTTTCTGCTGATCTGCTTATTTTTCTACTAAAAGATATCAAAGTTTCACATCTTCTGTAATTTTAGAATTTTTAATTAATTAAAATATAATTAGATCATTCACCCCTCTTCGCTCCAATCCCCTCATTTACAACCCTCCACTTCCTTTAAAATTCACAAAGTCTTATTCTTTAATTATTATGATACACAAACATAAACACACACACACACATATATATATTTAATAAGTTGCGGAGTCTGTTTAGTGTTACACGAGTGTGTATTTTTTAGGGTTGACCACTTGGGATTGAATAACCATTTAAGGGCTGATCCCAGGAGAGGACTAATCTGCCCTCTCTCCGCAGTTTTTAATTGCCTGTAGCTCTTCATTTGGGGTTGGAGCCCTGCCCAATGTCCCCCGCCTCTGTTAGCATGTCAATCAGTGCTGTCATTCTTCAGGTCTTATTTAAGCAGCCACATTGTCGGGAGATCATACCTCCTGCATTTCTTGAACAAATCACTTTGCTCCTTACAGTTTCTTTCTAACAGGGATTATACTCCAATGAGATTTTTCATGTTTTAAAACAGTCACAGGAGTTCATGAATAAAAGTACTGATGGCTTCTCCTAAGTGAGGGGTAACATCGTTTGAAAGCGCCAGACAATGTATCAGATTTGGAGGGGAGATTATTTTTCTCCTGGTTTCTCACAGTATCTTTTTATTGTCTTACTATTTAGATGGTAAAGTTCAGCCTGCAGCTTTTACATACTACGCCAAAACATCCACCCTGAGTCTGGAGAAGCTCTCCCTGAGCATAGCTGATGACTGGGAGGTCCATATCAGATGATGGGCAGGTGCCCTGGTGATGAGGGTGGGAGCCTTTGGACACTCACCCTCCTGCCTCCCGTGAGATCTATGCTGCCATCCAATTGGCTTCCTGGAAAAAATGATATTTTGCTTTTATCAAGTATACTGATTGCCAATAGATTTTAGATTTAAAGATTTCAGGTTTGGTGGCCCCTCCTGTAATCACAGTACTCAGGAAGCTGAGGCAGAAGGATTGTGAGTTCAAGCAGCAGAACTGCCGAACCAATCTCCAAATCAATGACAGAGCCTGCTCCTCTCAGGGTCGCCCTCCACCACAGCAATGCAGGCATAGTGCCCTCTCCTGCAGACGCCCTCTCCTGCATGGTCAGGGCTGCGGAAAGCTCTCCCTAGACAGTGACTCGGGAGCTCAAGGGTTGGTGTCCCTTTCTTGCTTCTTAGACTCAAAAGTACCAAGTCAATCTTCAAATTCAGATGCACTCCTTTTAATTATATTTTACTAAATACTCTCTCCTAATCAAAGAATATTCATAACATGAATAAGCTATAATTAGTAATAATGAAATAAATACCCATGTTCCACAGGTGAACTTCAAAAATAGAACACAGGACTGGGACTATCATAACACAAGTAAGAGGCACTTGTTTTAGACACAGTCAATAATCAAAATAAGGAATATCTTAATGCATGTCTTTAAAAATCAAAATGAATGTAGTGATGAGGCAAGCAGGCCTGCTTTCCTCTGCCCAGCTCCCGGGCACCTGGCTAGCTTATGCCCCGAAATAACAACACACAAACTGGCTTTCCACTGTAAGCAGACTGGTGACCACATTTGTAGTGATGAGGCGAGCAGGCCTGCTTTTCGTCCTGCCCGGATCCCGCACAGCTAGCTTTACACCCAAAATAACAACACACAAACTGTATTCTTTTAAACACTGCCTGGCCCATTAGCTCTAGCCTCTTACTGGCTAATTCTCACATTTTGGTTAACCCATTTCTCTTAATATGTATAGCACCACGAGGTGGTGGCTTACCAGGAAGATTCTAGCGTATGTCCATCTTGGGCCAGAGCTTCATCGCGACTGCCTCCCTGCCTTCTTCCTCCCAGCATTCTGTTCTGTCTACTCCACCTATCTAAATCCTGCCCTATCAAAAAGCCAAGGCAGCCGGTTGTGGTGGTGCACGCCGGTAGGATTTGCTGAAGGAGGCAGAGGCAGAAGGATCACGAGTTCGAGGCCAGCCAAAAAAAAAAAAGCCAAGGCAGTTTCCTCATTAACCAATGAGAGTAACACATAGACAGATGACCCTCCTCCATCAAATGAATACAAAAAACCCAGGCTAAGCAAAAGATTTTAAATAAAGAAGCTCAGTGTTACTGACTTCCTTTTGCAGTGAGTTCCAATATGTCTTGGCACGGTCTTGAATATTGTAACATAGCATTGCATTCCAATGCTTCTGGCTCTGAAGACCCCAAGACTCCCTGCTGTCTGCTTCAACAGCTACTGGGGAGTACTCCGTTCCTCAGCATATGAGCCTCCCACCACATTTCTTCCATGTAGCCACCCGCAGCTGCTACCATTCTGCCTTCTCTTTCCTTAACCACAGCACCCCCCCCCACTGCTTCCACCTGTACAGCTTATCATCCTACTACCTGACACCCCAGCCCCCAAGTACCCACTGGCAGCAAGTTTGCCCTTCTCGGAAGCGCTGCCCCACAGATAATTGCACCCTACTTTACATTCTCAGGGATGTGCCTTAGTGCTAAGGACGACTGTGTATTTCCCTACTGGAGTGTATATTCCTTAAGATCATGTGCTGTTGCTCTCATATCTGGTATAGCACTATGGCAGTTTAATGAAAAGTGCCCCCTATAAACTTGTATGTTTGAACACTTTGAACATCGGTGGCACTGTTCGGGGAGGTCATGGAACTTTTTGGAGGTGCATCGTTGCTGAAAGTGTGTCATTGAGGGTGGGCTGTGCTCAGTTATAGCCTCACTCCAGTTCCTGTTTGGCTGCTCTACGTCCTGTGTGCTGTTGAGCACTCAGCCACCTGCTCCAGCACCTGCTGCCACTCCCTCGCTGTTATGAACTCTCCCTGTGGAATGTAAGCCAAAATAAATTCTTCTGTAAGTTGCTTTTGGTCATGGTGTTTTACTGCAGCTCCCCTCTTCATTTGCTTCCTGGTCATGAGGTAGATGTTTTTGCTTTGCCACAAGTTTCTCCCACGCCACAAGTTAGCACCCAACGGAGCTAATTGATATGGGCAGGGGCCTCTAAAATGTGAGCCAAAATAACCCTTTTTGTCTACATAAGTTAATTATCTCATTTATTTTGTTGTAGTCATGGACAGTTGATTGACATCATGAGTGAATGGTCATTCAACCCAGCCTAACCCCAAAGTGATGTAAATTCAGGCCTTTCCTAACCCCTTGCTGAGTGCTTAAGACACCCTGAAAGCGTTTTAAATGCATTATGTGAGTTAACTTGTTTAATCAACCCAACAACAGACTGTCTATCGTCATACCAGTTTTACACGAGAGAAGACTGGCTCGTAGGAAGAAAGGACAAGGTAACTCAGCTAAAGTTACACACTCATAGCCATTAGTGGCCAACCTAGACTTTGAACCTGGACAGCCAGCCTTCAGAAACTGCTCTTCTTTATTCTCCTTCAAGAGTAGTGATACCTTGGGCATTTTCTTAGAGGGACAGGAAGACAGGTTGATAGTTCCAGTAGCTGAGACAGGTTTCCTTCATGTTACATTAACAAAATTCATAAACCTAATCATACTCTTTCTTTCTTTGTCTGTATGTGGGGAGTGGGTATATGTGTGTATGCATGTTCCTGTGTGTGATGGGGGTATGCACATGTACACATTTACCCTAGCACACATAGAAGAGGACAACCTGGGGTGCTGGTCCTTGCCTTCCACCATATTTGAGGCAGGGGCTTTTTGTTGTTTGCTGCTGCAGGGGCTGACAACCTGGTCTGTTTTAGGGGTTTGCCTGTCTGTATTCCCACCTCTCCCTGGATGCACCGACATGCTACTGCACCTCGTTACATGGAAGCTCAGATCCTCAAACTCATGTCAACTGCTTTGCTGCCAATTCATCTCTCCTGCCCAATGCCCCCTATTCCAGCTGTCTCTTTCCACCCTTTCCCGAGACTCCTAAACTTGAATCTGTGAAGCTGGTCACTTAGGAATAGGCACTGCTGCAAGTTCAGACAAGCCTCTCCTCAGTCAGACTTCAGATGGGGAGGGCGACATGATGGATAAAAAACCAGGAGGAAACCCAGCAAGCAATTCCCTTCCCCAGCTACTATCATTCTCACTTAGTAAGCCTTGAGGCTGAGTCTAGACATAATGTCCTAGGACTTGACACCAGCCTGGCTCAGTATCCATTTCCAGCTTCTGTCTAGATGCTGATGTGGTGTGGCTAAACAAATAACCTACTAGGGTACACATTGTATAGTAGGCTTGGTCTCAGTGTGTGTCAGAGGCAGGAGGTGTCTAGGTCCCAAGAAGGGAGGGATTTCCCTGACTGAAAATTTTGCTGAGTGGCATTTTCTAGCCAGTTGGACTGAAAGCTGATTCCAGAACATTCTAGAAAAGATACTCTAATATTAAGTGACATTCTGATATTCTAACATTTTATAAAGTAAAAATCATGCTCTCTAAAACATATGGAATATGCCCCCAGAATTCCCATGGCTTGGATTCCAGCTAGCTCTTCAAATACTGTTTTCTGTGTATCCGGTGACCACTGCTTCAGTGGCCTACTTCTCTCTCCTAGTCCATAACCCACTTATCTGGGTTCTTGTGTTCACCTGTTTCAGATACTCTCATGTCTTGACAACACAAGTTCTTAATGTCAAGTAGAACTGCCCAGCTGGGTCCTTCTCTGCCTCTCAGTCCGTCCGCACACTGGCCCCTCTGCTTTCATGCTCACCATCTCACTTCACGTCTATTTTTAGTTTTCCTGGCTTAAGCGTCTTCAGGCCACTGAAACACAACCCTCATTCTCTTTCTCTCCCTCTGGCAAGCATGCTGCTGGTAGGAGCCCCCAGGTAGAAACCGCTTCGAAATCCTTTAGTGTTAGTGCCTCTCCTTCAGGAACACCTATGGCTCCGGGATCACAGCTCGACTCTTTAAGCTGCTCATAAGCCAGCCAGCTTTCTGATAGGATTTAAACTTTGAAGTGAGTGTGACCATTTTTTCTCTCAGTTGAAA
Source organism: Microtus ochrogaster (assembly GCF_000317375.1). Taxonomy (NCBI): domain Eukaryota; kingdom Metazoa; phylum Chordata; class Mammalia; order Rodentia; family Cricetidae; genus Microtus; species Microtus ochrogaster. Next base: position 29,035,328 of record NW_004949096.1, read on the forward strand.
GGATTGCTTCAACTTCTGTGTTGTAATTGCTTCCTTTCCTTGAAGGGAGCTGAATCTTGTTCTCTTTAAAAACGTCATCCTTCCAAAGTTGCCTGCCATGCCGACCGTCATTAGTGCGACTGTGGCCCCGAGGACAGGGGCTGAGCCTAGATCCCCAGGACCTGGACCCAGGTCCCCAGGGCCTGAGCCTCACCCAGCCCAAGGAAAGACCACCGAGGCTGGGGGTGGACACCCAAGTGGCATCTATTCAGCCATCATCAGCCGCAATTTCCCAATTATTGGAGTGAAAGAGAAGACGTTTGAGCAGCTCCACAAGAAGTGCCTGGAGAAGAAAGTTCTCTATCTGGATCCCGAGTTCCCGCCAGACGAGACCTCTCTCTTTTACAGCCAGAAGTTCCCCATCCAGTTCGTCTGGAAGAGACCTCCGGTGAGTAGTCTGCTGGCTTTGTAGCCGGCTGGAGTTTGCCCTCAGAGAAGTCCTCCCACTCAGCACCTCCCCACACAGCTGTGCACATGGGCACAGGGGGAAGGATCCTGGCAGGGGCCTGCTGGGCTCTGGCTGCAAGAGTAGAAAGGGGAAGACAGGGTCGAGTCCAAGAGAGGGCAGGCCGGGCTGCTTCTCTCTCGCTGTCTCTCTTTCTGCTTTTCATGAAAGTAATCAGATCCCTGATTCATCACTAAAATGACCATCTTTTCCCCAGAACTGGTTCCAGAATGTCCAGAGATACCTTCTCTGCCTAAATATATTGAGACTGCTTCCGTTTCTCAAGCTAAAATCATGAGATGTTGTCCTTCAGTTTGCCAGTGGCTGTGGATCTCTGAGACACAGAAGCCAGGCAAAGAGGAGCAAGGCAAAGATGACCTTTTCGAGCACAGAATCCTGGACTTAGAAGAATTTTTGTCTGTTTACCTCACTGCACAGATTAGGATGTCAAGGCCCAGCATAAAATAGACCCAGCACATGACAGGGCCTGGGTGAAACCCTACTCGCTAGCCTTAGGCTTTCTCTTACAGGGATCCACCAGGGGAAAATTACGTTCCCCTGGCTCCCTTCTCTGATCATGCTTCCAGTGTGTCTCTTGGTTTCGATACAAGAAACATTTCAGTCACAAAATAATCCGGAGCTGTGCATAGAGCTCACTCGGTGGTGGAGATCCGCTTAGCATGTCTGAGGCCCCTGTTCGTCCCTGACACTGCTAAAAAATGGATGGATGGATAGATAGATAGATAGATAGATAGATAGATAGATAGATGATAGATAGATAGATACGTAGAGAGATAGGTAGATAGATACGTAGATAGATGATAGGTATATGATAGGTAGGTAGATAGATAGATACATAGATAGCTAGATAATAGATACGTAGATACATGATAGATAGATAGATAGATTTGTAGATAGATACATAGATATGTAGATAGATAGATAGATAGATAGATAGATAGATAGATAGATAGATAGATGATAGATAGACAATGGAGAGAAAAGGTAATCACAGAGAAAAAGAAATGCTCATTGTGCATCTACTAGCTTCACATACTGGGCAAGTCACTATTACGAGTAAGAAACAAAACAATACCATCCTGAAGCCTGCAGTCTCGAGGGAATGGACATTCAGTTAGAGTGATGTCAAGACTGTGTCCAGAGTGGACAGGAACAAGGAGAGCAGGCTATATCTGGGGAGAGAAACCTTCCATGAAGAAGATGTGTTATGCTCATCCCGGGATTCGCTGGCCATGTTTCTCTCTGTTTACTAAACCAGAGCTGCCACCAGGCTCCTTTCCTTTCCCACTGCTCTTTGGTAAGGCCCATCATGGCTGTCATGACTGTCCTCCGCTTAGAAGAGAATACTGCAGTGGGCCAGGTGTAGCTCAGCACACACCCTGCACGTGTGAAGTCTCGGGTTCCATCCAAGTCATGGGGGGGGGCAACCCAGTGTATTTAGAATGCTACACCCCTTTGGCCCCTGCCACCTGTCTTAGCTGAGCCACAACCTCTGGGACTAGCTCACACTGGCCACTCACCTTCACCCTCCTCCCCAAAGCTTGACACTGCAGCTGAACCTATGCCTGCAGTGCCCTTCCAGGGTGCAGCTGATTGATCCCTCCTTTCTTTCCCTGCCTACCTGCTCAAGTACCACTTCCTTCAAGCTTTCTCGCCTCTCTTCTCCTGGTGCTGAGAGCAGGGTCTGTCCATGGTCATTTGTAGACCCGGCACATATACCAAGCACGGTAGTACACAAGTGATGATAGCGAATAAAAACCCACACCTAAGGGTCGGACCCAGGACAGCCCTGCTTCCCAAAGTAGGGGCCTCTAAAATCCTTCTCCAATACTGCTCAAAGAGCAAGGGGAGCAAAACCTACAAACACTGCTCTTACTGAAAGCACTGACGGCTTTGACCCTAAAAGCTAGGTTTGCACATATGAGAAGGGCCTATGATGCTCTGGGGATGACAGTGGTCCCTTGTAAGCACTGTCCTGTCAGTACATATGAACATGTATGCTCCCAGATATCTGGCTGTTTGATATCGGGCCCCTACCAACATCACTGACAACAAAGATCCTGACTTTTCAAACCTTCATTAAAATGCCTGCGCGTCCTCCCATGGTTAAAACACCTGTGCGTCCTCCCGTGGTCAAAACGCCTGTGCATCCTCTCGTGGTTAAAATGACTGTGTGTCCTCCCAGGCTTAATATCAGGTGTCGGGGACCAGCCTCAACAAAAATATGTCTCACCACGGTAGAGGCATGGGGATTTAGAAATATAGTAAAGAGTATGAAGGTGTGAATGAAAATAATAAACCAGAGAAATATGTAGGATAGTATTGAGAGGGAATTCCAGTGAGTGCTGAAATTTGCCCATGTTTAATTTCCAACTGCTTAAAATACCCCGACCCCAAAAATAGGAGTAAGAAAAAAAAAACTGCATTAACATGATACGAGGAAATGAACATACCAATTGAAGGTATCAGGCTACATCCATAGTTAAACATTCTCTTGCTAGAACAAAACAAGTTCTGCTCACATCCTAGACCAAAACATTCTGTAGGCAAACCACTCCCTGGGTGGAATCCAAAATTGTCTCCTTATAGGAACTGGAACTTAGTTGGCTCCTTAGACTCTTGTTTGAGGTAGGTACGATCTACTTCTCCATTCCTGGAGTACAAGGCCTGGCTATTAACCACAGCTGTTGGCAATGACCTTGAGCGAGCAGAACTCTCTGACCTAGGTGGGAGTTTTGTTTGAGGTGGAAGCACAATAACCTTGAAGGAAGTAGAGGTAAGTTCCAACTCTCTGACCTTTGGTCAGTGTGGACACAGGCTCACATTTTTGGACCTCCACAATCAGGGTATAGGGAGCTGGAGAAATGGCTCTTTTGGTTCCCAGCACCTGCAGGTGGTGGCTCACAACTGTATAGTTTCCCAGTTCCCAGGGATCTGATGCCACTTGTGATCTCTGCAGGCTCTAGCACACATGTGGTACATACACATATACTCAGACAAGCACACATATGTACATATAAAGGTAAAGATTAAGGAATATGCCCTTATATTAACATAAATTACAAAGTTGGAGTGGGTCATGGAAGTGTTATCCAAGTACTTCACTTTATATAATTATGGTCCAGAAAGTACAAAGGCTTATGTATGGGACACAAATTAACTGGAATTAGAAAACTGAAAGGACCCCAGGATTTTCTGAACTGCAAAGCATTCTTGGAAACATCTGCTCTCCCATGCACTCCTTGGACATGGTAACCTCTGTCAGGCCTGAAGAGTAGGGACCGTGCCCTGTGAGGAAACACACTAGATGAGGGCTCTACTTTGCTGGCATATCCCCTTCCCCCTGCTATTAGTGTTATGACCCCATTCCCAGCTGTGCTTTTCCCAGTGTATACCCTTCACTCCTTGGTCTGGCTAGTTCCCCAGCTGCCGACACCTGGCCCTGAGGGAAACTGCCAGTCAGAAGCCCCCAGTACCTCCCTTCAGTTGACTATAGTACTATAACCGGAAATCTCTTGAATAAGGGTGATGTTGAAGTGGCTTTCCCAAACTGTCATTCGCCATCACCCATATTTCACCCAAGCTGAGATCTTCATGCTAGCACTTGCTTGATCTCAGTGTCTCCCACCTGACATCCCCAGCTGGCGGCTGTCCCTTTCTCCTTGCTGCCTGCCAGCATGAGCCCAGCTGCCTTGGCGAGATTTTGCACTCTGTGTGACCTGGCCTTCTTACCTCTTCGAAGATCTTCACTATCCAGTCAGAAGTAACTGGTCCCCAGTCCTAAGGCAATTACTCCAGGAATGCAAACAGCAGCAAAAGTATAAAACAACAGCTCTGTGTGTCGGGAGGCTTGTTCCTGATAGAGAATTCTGTCTGATTCTTTGCACATCTTTGGCGAATATACTTCCTCCCTGAATCCTTAACCTGGGAGAAACTTTCTATGGGGAGGAAAAAGCGAAGGAAGGGAAGGAGGGAGAGAGAGAGAGAGAGAAAAAGAGAGAGAGAGAGAGAGTGTGTGTGTATATTCCCATGACTACGGATACTTGCAGCGGCCAAAAGAGGGCAACTGGAACTGGACTTTTAGGCTGATATTGGTGCTGGGAACAGAACTCGGATCCTTTACAAAAGTAGTATGTTCTCTTTAACCTAAGAGTCATCTCTCCAGCCTGCTTTATAATATATAAAGAGTTCTTGACTCAGGTATGTTGGTACCTACCAGTGGTCCTAGCTACGGAGGAAGCTGAGGCAGGAGGATAGCTGACACCATCAAGTTTAAGGTCAGCCTGGGCAATATGAGAACCATGTCACTTAAAGATAAAAACAAATTAGCAATAATAAAATAGAGTGCTTCGCCTATAGGGTTGAACATGATTATTTTTGTTTGTTTGTTTGTTTGTTTGGTTGGTTGGTTAGTTTTTCAGGACAGAGTTTCTCTGTTTAGCTCTGGCTGTTCTGAAAACATCTTCACTCTGTAGACTCAGAGATCCACCTGCCTCTGCCTCCTGAGGGCTGGGATTAAAGGCATGCACCAACATGATTGTTTTCTTTTTTTTTTTTTTTTTTGAGAAAAGGAAAAAAAAACAAGTTTCCACCTCCTCCCAGCCTCCCATTTCCCTCCCCCAACATGATTGTTTTCTAGGGAGAAAAAGAAAAAGAAAAGATATGCTGGTTGATATAAAACAAAAATGCAAGCTAGAATGACGTGGGAGGTGAACAGAAAAGCCTGGAGTGCGTGCACACACACACACACATACACACACACACACACACACACACACACACACACACACAGAGCTCCTGGCGTTCCCTATGACCTAACCCTTGCTGAAGCTGTGAAATACCCGAGACAAGTAACCTTTAGGAAAGGGCACACTTGCACTGCACCTTGACTTGAAGTGGCAACGCTGAGCCAACATGCTCAGAAGCTGATGTATAAAGCACGGGACTGTGGAGAGAGAAAAGCAAAAGGAAGGAAAATGGACTCACTGAACCCTGGGTGGGGGAGAATGAGGAGGCCCTGCTGCTCAGAGGCTGGGAATTGAAGATGTATTTCAGTCTCCAAGGATGCCCTGAGGCCTCTAGCACTGGGGAAGTATTCTGGTTGCTCCACCAGGCCTGGAGCCCGGCACGAAAACTCCTAATAAACACTCCACGTATTAGGAACTTTTTCTAACGCAAGCTCTCTACCGATGCAAAATCCCAATCAAGCCAAATCAAAACAAGCCAAATTAAAAAATATCCAGGTTTAATAGGATTCCTGAGCTTTCAGGTTGCCCCGAGGGGGAACCAGGAACTGGAAGGTCTAGACACCCCCCCACCCCCTACCACCAGGAGGAATGAAAAAGGAGCAGTGTTCCTCTTTTGAGAGTTCACTTAAGTACCCTGTGGGAGTGGTCCTGACCCCTCCCTGGCATGCTCGGATTTGAAGTCCAGACCAATACAACTCTCAGGCCTGGGGGGCTAGGATAGATGCGAGGGACTGGGGTCTATGCTCCCAACTTAACACCGTGTATATCCAGGAGCAAAATGTTGAAGAACCGCTTTCAACAGTCTGAGGTAGTTAGCTTTCCTCCTGACATGAAGATTCTGAAGGGCGAAGGATCTCTCTAATGTAGCCTTGACTGGACTGGAACTCATTGTGTAGACCAGACTATCCTCAAATCATAAAGGTCTACCTGCTGTAGTCACTGCCAGCTCCCACATAATGACACGGAGATTTCTTATTAAGTATGATGCTTAGGCTTAGTCCCAACCAGTTCTTATGACAAATTAACCCATTTATAATAATCTTCCACCTCTGCTCAGTACCATGTGTTCCATTTCCACCATGTCTGACTGGCGAATCCCACCTCTCTTGTACCCAGTGTTCCTACCTCTGCCCAGAAGTCCTGCCTACCTATTGGCTGTTCAGCTCTTTATTAAACCAATCAGAAGGTGCCTTGGCAGAGACACATCTTCACAGTGTACAAAAAGATTGTCCCACAATAGCCTGCCTCTGTCTACCAAATGCTGGGATTAAAGATGTACCCCCACATCCAGCCATAAATGATTTTACTAAATCCATACCACCACCATTTATTTTTGTTTTATGTGTATGGGTGTTTTGTCTGCATGTATGTGTGCACAGTGCTCTTGGAGACCAAAGGAATGTATCAGACATTTGCTGTCACCAAGTAGATTCTAAGAACTAAACCTGGGTCCTCTGCAAGAACATGACGCTCTTCACCTCTGACCCATCTTTCCAGCCATCTTTTTCTTTTCCGAAGTTCACTGATTCTACTTGGTGCCATCTGTATGTGCATAGATATAGAACCATCTACTGGAGCCTGGGTAGTCTTTTGGAGACTATATCCAAGAGAAAACTTAGCCTCCTTTCTCCAGCAGCCATCAGTTGATAATAGTTTCTCAGTCAGGGTGGTATTTCATGAGCCCCTCCCCGAACCATGCTGGAACTCTTGGCTGGTTTGATCATCTGCAGGTCTATGGTGTGCAGTCATATATTTGTTAAACTTCACTGTCATGCCTAGCAAATGGTTTGGCTACAGACACCCGCTTCTTCTGTCTCTTACAATCTTTCCACCTCCTCTTCTGCAATGATCTCTGAACTTTGAGGGGAGGGCTATGATATAGATGTTCCATTCAGAGCTAGGCACTCCACAGTCTCATTCTCTGAACATTGACCAAGTTGTGTCATATTCTGCAAAAAGAGTTTCTCTGTTGAGAGATGAGAGATGCACTAGCCTATGGGTATAAGAAAATAGAGAGCAATTTAACTAGGGCCCTAGGTAGTATGACCTAACCAGGCATGGGATTTGGGCTCATTTAACAATACCAGGCATTAGTTCTATCTTGTGGAATAGGTTTTAAATCCAACCAGAAAGTGTTTGGTGACTCCCATAACATTTGTGCCACTATTGCACCAGTGAGGCTATCTTGCCAAGACAGTCATTGTAGTTCATAGAGTTCATGGCTGTGTAACTCTTAATACTTTTTTCCCCCAGTAATGTAAACAGCACTGTAAAAGCTACCCAGTAGAGATGAAGCTTTCTGAATGCTACCAGCTTGAGTCTCCGTGTCCTATGACTGATATGTGCAGTGTGTTCAATGATCAGGTCTTACCATCAAGTTCTAGAGGGTAAGCAAGAGTAATAACTATAGCTTATAATGTTTAGGGGAATCTATGGTCCTCAGTAACCAACAACATGATAAGAGATAACCCATATCTGGCATTGGGCTTTGTATTTGATTGCCTACATTGCCTGAGGGAGACATTGTCTCCGTCCTCCATTATGGGGTAACTCCATTTGAACTTTTTTTATATGTGTGTCTATTTTAGCATGTTTCTACAGTAGTAGGTTTCCATGAGGCACTTTCAAAGTCTTTAGTGTTAGGTAACCCTCTTCAGATGTCCCTCCTTATCCTACCCTCCCATATCCCAGCCCATTTAAGAAAAAGCAATTTTTAATTAAGAATAATTTACAAATATTACAGTATCCTGATGACAAAATCATGTTTTCAAACTTCAGTGGACTTAAGAGTCTCCTAATAAACTGATTTAAAATGCAGAGAACGGGAGCTGGGGAAAAGCTGGGTGGGTGAAGTAAGGTACAGTCCTGAGCACCTGAGTTGTATCCCCAGGACCCATGTGAAAAACCAGGTATGGTAGGGTGTATTCCTGAATCCCTATGCCGGAGACACAGAGACAGGTGGGTTTATGGCGTTCACATTCTAGCCTAGCCAGTGAGCCCCAGGTTCAGAGAGAGGCCCTTTGTTTCTGGTGGTCAGGGTCTGGGCTGGGCGTTTCCAGGGTCTTGGCCTATTAACCAAAGAATTGTAAAGAAGGGCTCACATAGATTTACAGAAAAGCAAGATAACTATATTCTAAGGGAAGCAGCGGAAGATTGTAGGGGGTTATAATGTCAAGAGAGTATCAAGGGCCCGATTTAGGTTTGGAGCTTCCTTTTATGAAACTGAAGATAAGGAGGAGTTGATTGGTATGGGGTGTGGTCTGGGCAGTTCTTTATTTTCCCTACTGTGTGTATCCCTTCCCATAATGCACCTGGCATTGCTCATACACACACCCAACTGTGCAAAGGTATAAGGTAGCAGGTTACTGTCCCTGAAAAGTTATTAGAAGACTCAGGTTCTGTACAACTGAGCATGTACCCAAAAACCAGCTCAGGCCAGATCAGCCTTTCTATTCTTTGATACATTAGCTAGGAACTGCCTTATTTCAGGAGAGCGGCAAGTTGGAGCAGGTAGCACACCATTGTCATCTCTGCATCAAGGTCAAGCTGACCACAGAGTCTGAGAAAAGTCCATGCCACATGGGGAGACCCTCTCTCCAGGGAATAAAGAAATCACTTGTGTAAGAATAGATATCGGGTCCCTGGACCTGGAACATTTAGTTGTGCTGAACACTTGATATTAGGCTGTTTCCATAACCATTTAGTTAGATGCTCCTCAATTTAGGGACCATAGGCCCAATATGCTGTGGCCTCCCTGTGTACAGGTGGGGCCTCACCTATGTCTGTCCACCTACCCCTTTAAGCCCTGGATTAGGTAGAGAACAGGCCAATAAGGGCCTGACCCGAATGAAAATTTGTAAAATAATGCTTCATTAGTTGCAACAGAAGGTTCTTGAACCCATGAAGATCTCCATTTTTAGCACTGTCTATCTCTCAATATTTGTGGGCTTTATTTTTGTTGACTGATTCTGTTCAACATTTGTAAATTATAATTGTTGATGCCTGATAAATGATAGAGTAAGAAATACTTCCTTATTTTGCTTAATTCACCCCTCGTTGGCACTTGGAAAAGCTCACTATTTAAAATTGGTTACTGCCCCCACTCACCCCTCATCAAAAAAAGAAAAAAGACAAGAAAGAAAATAAAGGACATTGCCTGTTTGGTTGTTACCAGGGGTGGAAAAAGGGCTATTGTTCAAAGATGGAAGAGTGTACAGCCTGACGCAGGGTGGGCTCTGGGGGTTCTGAGGGTGCTAGGTACATTGTTTGGAGAGAGGTGTGTGTGTAAAGTACTAGCAGGTGAAGGAATCTGGCTGCCAAATGCATCACTACAGGTATGGGGGGGTGTATAAACCAAACTAAATGAGAATTCCAAACTACACTGTTTCCTATGCTATGAGCACCACGCTGTCTCAAAAAGCAAGATGGACAGAACCTGAGTAACAAAACATCTGGCCTTCACTTGAACGCACACACACCACACACTCACTCACACTCAAACTCATTACAGAGAGAGAATAAAAAATACACAGAGAGAATAATAAATAAATGCAGAGACGCAGCCCATACCTTAACTCAGTGATATTTGAATCCTGAGACTAGGCCTTAATAACCTGAATTTTTTTTACTCGTTTTTAAATTTTGTTCTGTTTTTACTCGTTTGGTCTCCTTTTGCTACAGTCTTGCTCTGTAATTAATGCTGGCCTGGAACGCTCCTTGCTGCCCAGGCGGGCCTGTAACTCAAAGAAATCCTCCTGCCTAAACTTCTCAAGCACTGAGGTTGTACTATCACGCCCCCTGGGAAGTGGCATTTACACTGGTGTCGCATTTGAAAGTGGATGCCAGAAGTCTGAAGCATACACATAGAGACGTGCAGGGCAGGTGAAGGCTGCAGAGGTCAGCGAGCTTCTGGGAGGACTGAACACCCTTCTAGCGTGCAGCCTGCCCGCCCTACCTTCCCACCTTCTGCAGCTCTCTGTGCACACAGAGCGAAAGTGCAGGAAAGCCAAGCGTTCCCAGCCACAGTTCCCTAGCACACGTAGACTGGAGGTAGCTCAGTAGGTAAAGCGCTCGCTTAGTATGCATGAGGTCCTGGGTTTGATCCCAGACACCACACAAACCAGCAGAGACAGGAGGATGAGAAATTAAAGGTCATCCTAAGCTACACAGTAAGATTGAGGCCAGCCTGGACTACATGAAACACCATCTCTCAATCAAAATGAAACGTAAAACAAAACAGAAACGGAAAGACCTGCAACCCACACTTCCCGATGCAGAGGTGCTACATAGGGCACTGGGTGTGTTGTGTTCGCCCTGGGTCAACTGGAATAGGGTCTTTTGCTCTGAGGTCTATACACTTGTCCTCATCGTCCTCATAGATCAGAGCCCCTAACAGAGCAGTCAAGGTCTGCAGGGGGTGGGGCAGGGACATCGGGAGAATGAGGCTTCATTACCCTCAGACAAAGGCCGATCTCTCCTATGCATTCAGCAGCCTGTATAGGATTAGTGTATACAGCATGTTTAGACTATATCCCATTGATGGCCAGTGGCAAAGGCATGAATGCCTTTTGCTGAGGCAGGGGGAGCTCTCGCAAACTATATTTTCTCTTTTTAAAGCAAGAGTCCCAGCAAGGCTGTTCGAGGTGCCCTAAAGGTCTACAAACCATTGTTGTTTGTTCCCCCATCCGTTTCTGCCTTGCTCTCTCCACTCCCTGGCTCCCTCTCTGACTTGCATATGTTGCCCCTAGACCACGGGCTCAGGGGCCTCTAGCCAAAGCTGCTGACTCTGACCACGGCCTTTCTCATTTGCATCAAGCTGCTGAGGGCAGAGGAGCTATATAGGCTCCGGGCCATTCACCAGAGGATTAGGCCTGGGCTGAGGGTGCAGCAGAAGAGAGGCCGCAGGGAAGGCCCAGGGCACTGCTGGTCATCATGCCCTACCTGCTGCCGGGATTCTTCTGCGACAGGGTAATCCGGGAAAGGGACAGGAGGAATGGAGAGGGTACCGTCTCTCAGCCTCTCAAGTTCGAGGGGCAGGATTTTGTTGTTCTCAAACAACGGTGCCTGGCTCAGAAGCGCCTCTTTGAAGATCGTGTCTTCCCGGCAGGTGTGCAGGCCCTTGGTTCACATGAGCTGAGCCAGAAAGCCAAGATGAAGGCCATCACGTGGAAGAGGCCTAAGGTAGGGATAAAGGGGGCATGGGATCTGCAGAGAGCTGTTGGGAAATGGAGTGAAGTGGCCAGTGGTCAGAACCTGAGGCCATGGATTTACCCCAACTCTGAGCAAAGTAGGTCATGAGGGTTCCACATCCCCAAACACCCAACTTCTTCCACTAGAGACCAAAGATGTTATTTTCTGTTCCTGAGCCTGACGATGAGGACCCTTAGATTCCTAAGCTTATAAATATTTGGAGAGTGCTAATACATAGACTTAATTCTCCGTAGATTATAAGGTGAGAATCAGTTAACTCAGCTCTTCCTGAGAGCAGGGGTTTGGGGAGGGGAGAACAGAGTAGAGAAGCTAGCAGAAGCTTGAAGTTTCAGGGCCCACAGAAGGGGCCAACAGTAAAGAAACGGGAGGCTGAGAAAGAGCCTTAGCCTTCAAGCCCAAGCTGGCTCATTAGCATGACGTCAAGTCTGTTTAAACAGGAAGGTCCCCACTGACTAGCTGGGCTCCTTCCTGGATGAAACAATTAGCCCAGGCTGCCCTATGGAGGGACCTCCTAGGAGCCCTTGCACGTCAGCAGGAGTAGGTCAAAGTGCTCAGAAGCGTGGGGGACAAAGCACGTCTTCAAGAAGGTGTGAAAGATGCCGGGCGGTGGTGGCGCACGCCTTTAATCCCAGCACTCGGGAGGCAGAGGCAGGCGGATCTCTGTGAGTTCGAGACCAGCCTGGTCTACAAGAGCTAGTTCCAGGACAGGCTCCAAAACCACAGAGAAACCCTGTCTCGAAAAACCAAAAAAAAAAAAAAAAAAAAGGTGTGAAAGAACCTGCTGCATTCTGAGCTGGCAAGGGGTGCGTGGGCAAACCCAGAGGAGCTGCAAGACAGGTTCATTAGCATATATGCAAATCTTGATTAGTTAAATTTCTTTTTTTTAACTTTAATTAAGCTTCTAATTTTACTTTTGGTGGTTTTCTAAAAAAAGATTTGTAAATTTTATTGTATTAATTAAGTGCATGCATGTGTCTGTGTGCATATATGCCCATCACACATGAACACAAGTGCCCACCATGTCAGGTGTCAGGTGCCCCTGGAGCTGGGGCTACAGGCAGGTGTAAGCCATCTGATGTGGGTGCTGGGAATCACACTCCGGTCCTCAGGGAGACCAGTACATGCTCTGAACCCCTGAGCTTTCTCTCCAGCCCTGACCTTCTAATGTTACAATTACTGGATGACATAACAGTTGTAAATTAGTTCAGGGTCCCATGTGTAGTCCCTCTGCCCACTGGTTTTACTGTGGTCAAGAGTGGTACAAAAATACTCAATGGAATAGTCTTGAAATAATTCAGAGGTTTTAAATAACCTCCATTATTGTATTTTAATTGTTCTGTTATATTGTAGTGTTACTCATCTCTCATTGTCTAATTTATGAGTTGAGCTATCCTCTGTGTACGGGAAGGAGTCTAATATATGTGGAGTGGTCATGGTTTCAGATTTCTGGGGGTCTTGGGATCTACCCCAAAGATGAGGGAGAATGGCTACACTCAGTCCAGTTTTCCTCACTGTATCATCATGGCGCGGTACATTTCCATCAATAACCAATAGCGACGTATTATTGAGAACAGCGTCCACACTTTCCTTAGGGTTTGTCCACTGTCTTTTTATGTTCCAAGGTTCCTCCCATATATGTCCACTTAGGTGTTGTGTCTCCCCAGCCTCCTGCTCAGGTTCTCTGGTGTCATTTCTCCCCAGCCTCCCTCTCAGGTTCTCTGGTGTCGTGTCTCCCCAGCCTCCCTCTCAGGTGCTCTGGTGTCGTGTCTCCCCAGCCTCCCCCTCAGGTGCTCTGGTGTCGTGTCTCCCCA
>NW_004949096.1:29049926-29050514 GCF_000317375.1 Microtus ochrogaster
GTTCCAGGACAGGCTCCAGAGCTACATGAAGAAACACTGTCTTGGAAAAATAAACAAGCAAACAAACAACAACAACAACAACAAACCCATGATGGAGAGCAGTTGAGGTCTGACACCCAAGGTGACCTCTAGTCTCCATGTGCACACACATAAAAGATGGCTTTCATGATGACATTTTTATAATGTATAGCTCTTACTTGGCTTATGTTTATCTCCTGTCACTTTTTCTTGCTTTTCTCCTTCCCCTCCCACTGCTATCCCTCCTGCCCCAAAATAATTACCGTTGTGCTTTCTTTTTCCTTCAAAACTTAAATGCCAGACCTTGGTGGCACACACCTTTGATCTCAGCGCTCTGGAAGCAGAGGCAGACGAATCTCTGAGTTTGAGGCCTGTCTAGTCTACAGAGCAAGTTCCAGGACAACCAGGGCTACATAGAGAAACCCTATCTTGGGGGGAAAAAGATTCTGTTGTACAGATATACCGCATGTTCTTAATGCATTGTTTTGTGATGGCCATCTTGTGAACAGGACCCACAGTTAATGCACTGGAATCTTTGTAATATGCTAGTTTAGATTCCCTCAAGTATAT
>NW_004949096.1:29051960-29054392 GCF_000317375.1 Microtus ochrogaster
AGAGAGAGAGAGAGAGAGAGAGAGAGAGAGAGAGAGAGAGAGAGAGGAATGAATGAGGGATGAGTTGGGGGTTCCAGCCAAACACTTTGTTCCCTTTGGTGTCTTAAATGCTTTGCTCCAGTCTTTTGGCATAAAGTATTGTTATTGAATGGGAGCCAGAGGAGCCAACAACACCAAAGAAAACCCACAGAATCAACTAACTTGGGCTCTAGGAGCACACAGAGACTGAACCGCCAACCAGAGAGTTTGCATGAGACTAACCTAGGCCCTCTACACATGTTACAGTTGTGTATTGTTGAAAGAAGGCTGCTTGGCCGCCCCAAAATAATCACACAGAAGTTGTATTAATTACATCACTGCTTGACCCATAGCTCTAGCTTCTTATTGGCTAACTTACATATTAATTTAACCCATCTCCAATAATCTGTGTATCGCCACAAGGCTGTAGCTTACCGGATATGTCTCTGGGGCGGGGGGGGGGCTACATGGTTTCTCTCTGACTCTGCCCTCTATCTCCCAGCATTCAGCCTAGTTTTCCCCACCTAGTTCTGTTCTGCCCTGCCATTGGCTCAAAGCAGTTCTTTATTAACTAATGGTAATCACAGCAAACAGAAAGAAATCCCACATCAGTGTATCTTGGTCTTTCTTAGTTCCCAGAGGCAGCAGCCTGACTCAGCTCAGGGGCAGGTACGTCATCATAACTTACATTATGGTCATCTGCCTTTCCACCGGCAGCTGTGCGACAGGTGCACCCTTTAAAAGTGCCCACCATAGTTCCTTCTTTTGTTTCTCTTGCCTTTCTTATCTCTTGTCTCTCTTCTTGCCTGCTCTCTTTGTCTGTCTGTCTTCCTCTCATGTCCCCAGTCCAGCTGGGTCTTCTGCTCTTTCACTCCCCACCCCCAGTCTCTCCCAATAGAGTCCTTGCACCAACTCTTTTGGGAGCTGCGGGCTTGCTTAGTGGCATACTTGGCAGGGCCTTTCTATCCTTAAATCATTACAGTCTTTTTGTGGGGCTCCTAACAGTAGAAGCAGGAGCTGTCTCTGACTCTGTTACCTGCTTTTGGGACCCTTCCCTCCTACTGGGGTGCCTCATCAGCTTTAATAGGAGAAAAAGGGGTATTTACTGCAACTTAAGACACCATGGCTGACTGATGTACTTGGGAGGCTTGCCCCTCTCTGAAGAGAAAGAAGGAGGAGTGGATGGGGGAAAGGGAAGAAGGGAGGTGGAGGGAGAGAGAAGAAACTGGTCGGGCTGGGGAAATTTTTTAATTAATTAATTAAAAACTGGGGAAAAAAGATAGAAAGAAAAGCCTCATGATAGTCTGCACACCTCCCCCAAAGGAGTTGCTTGGCTTTTTCTTGCATATCCAAAGAAACATGTTTATGTTAAGTCCAGTGAGGACCTAGATGATGTTTTCCTGCTGGCCCTGCTGGCTCGCCATTCTCAGTACCCTACTCTTTCAGCACGCAGTGTCAGTCTTGGTATCTTGGGAAAGTGGTTTTGAACCACAGCTTTCAGCATTGGTACTGCTCCTTTTCTTTGTTCGCCTTCTCCAGAAGTCACTGCTGTCAGTCTACTGCTATTGCTTCTAGGCTTTCGGTATTCTGGTGGTGCTGGGTTTAAACCCAGGACTTGGCACATGCTAGGTAAGTCCTCTAATACAGAACCACATCCCAGTTCTAGTTCCTTCTTAGTGCATAGGAATAAGAAATTATTTTTAGGAAGATAAAAACTATTAATAAATTTAACTTTAACATTGCAAGGTTATTACTTCTGTGATTTTTTTTAAAAAGAAATTAATGTGTGTGTGCCAACAGCACATGGGTGCTGCTGAGTCTTATGGGTGGATGTGAGCTACCAGATGCATATGCTAGGACCTGACCTGAATTTCATTATTCTGCAAGAGCAGCAAGTGCTCTTAACAACTAAGTCACCTCTCCAGTTCCTACTTTATACTTTTATATATTTTCTGGATGGATTTGTCCCTTCCAACAAACCAGGAGGGGGCAGCTGAGGCTCACACCACATCTACTGTCTGCTCCCCAGACTGCCAAGACCCGTGGACACTGGAACAGATGCTGACTCTAAATGTTAATGTCCCACATCTTAGAAAGGGATATCTTTTTTTTTCTTCTAGCATCCTTTTCCCTGGCTTAGAGAACAAAATCCATGAGTTCTGCTGCCCCTTTGCCCCACCTCTCAAAGTACATGCTATTCAGTATCAGTGTGGCAATTGTCTTACCTTCTCTGGTCCTCGGTTGTTTCTTATTTGCCTTAAGACCAGGTTTTCCTACGTAATCCAGGCTGACCTTGAACTGGTCATGCTCCTGCCTCAGCCCCTCCAGTGTCGGGATTATAGATGTGAACTAATATACCCAGCTTCTGAGCTTTAGCTCTGTGGTTTGGAAAAGAGGAGTGATGGTATCCCACA
>NW_004949096.1:29055027-29072320 GCF_000317375.1 Microtus ochrogaster
GATGGTACCCACACACAGGGATGCCTACAATGCTATCTACACACAGGGATGCCTGCGGAGGCGTAGGGTCAGTGACTGTAAATCCCGTGATACCAGGGCAGTACGCCATTGGGTCAGCCTGGACTCCTACAATTACTAACATTTCCTGGTTGTTTTCTTTTTGTTCCACAGGAAATTTGTGAGAATCCCCGATTTATCATCGGTGGAGCCAACAGGACTGACATCTGCCAAGGAGATCTAGGTAGGAAGTTCCCTCCACCATGTCCTGCCCGATGCCCCAGGGCTAATCAACAGGTGCTATCTCTATTCAGGATGTGAAGAAACCAAATTCTGTTTTCTCTTTTAATGCATCTCAGAACCTTTATTTATTATTCCTTTAATTTTGTGTGTGTGTGTGTGTGTGTGTGTGTGTGTGTGTGTGTACATACCTACACACCATGGCACATACCTGTGAAAGTCAGAGAGCAGCTTGCAGGGGGGGCAGCTTTTTCCTTCTGCCAAACTCAGATCAAACTCGGATCATCATATGAGACTCCACACTAACAGAGTCTTTTGACAGAGGTACTGTTTGCCGAGAGGAGGAGCAGCCCAGGTTCTGCTGGGGAGGCCCAGGTCCTGCTGGCCTGTCATTTGGCTGTGGCACAGCTCTTCCTCTCCCACCACCTTTTTGTTCTGGGAGTACCCTCCCTGGGGCAGACTGTGAAGGCAAATTGGAGGCGTCATTAAAAGACAATTTAAAACTTAACTCCCCAGCCAGGCCTTGGTGGTGCACGCCTTTAATCCCAGCACAGGGGAGGAAGAGGCAGGTGGATCTCTGTGAGTTCGAGGCCAGCCTGGTCTACAAGAGCTAGTTCCAGGACAGGAACCAAAAGCTACGGAAAAACCCTATCTTGAAAAATCCAAAAATAAATAAATAAATAAATAAATAAATAAATAAATAAATAAATAAATAAATAAATAAATCTTAACCCCCCAAAAAGGCAAGAACAGCTGAAAAGCAAGAACAGCATAGTTTGTTCCAGAAATCAAGAGACTGAGGACCTCCTGGGTGTTGGGGCTCCCAGCACTGGGGGACACTGCCTTGAGAGTGTGGACTAAGCTCTGGCTCCTCAAACCAATACACTGCTTCCGAGGACAGGCTGCAGATCTATCCATAGGAAGTACATAGGTATCTTGGGCAGTTGGCAATCTCTCCTTACCAGCAGGGTGGTAGCTAGCCCGTGTCCCTAGTAGATAGATGTGAGACTGTCAGGGCACTGGGTTTGTCCCTTTGCCAGCCTGAGTGCCCTTTGCAGACTGGTCCTGCAGCAACTAGCCGATACACATCATGCAGATTTTCTTGATGCCGGAAGGGAAAATGGACTCACCCAGCAAAGGTGAGCTACGATCACCCACAGATCTGTCTCCAAGAAGGAAGTGAGTCTCTTTTGTAAAAAGAGGAATCAGTTGACCTTAGGAAAACATCCAGTCCTGAGA
The DNA here is from genome assembly GCF_000317375.1 of Microtus ochrogaster. Lineage (NCBI taxonomy): Eukaryota > Metazoa > Chordata > Mammalia > Rodentia > Cricetidae > Microtus > Microtus ochrogaster. The sequence continues at coordinate 29,056,504 of NW_004949096.1, forward strand.
GAGTGTGTTATCTGTTTCTCACTCTCCTTGCCAGGACTCACACCAGGAGAGGACAGACAGGACATAGGGCAGTGGGAAGCATGAGCATCCCAGTTCTTCAGCCATGGGGAAACTTCTGGTGGAGGGGGCGGGTGCTGGGCTGTCTCTTTCCAGAGAGGCAGCCCGCACCTGACTAACTGGGTCTGTGTTTGCATGCAGGGGACTGCTGGTTTCTTGCAGCCATTGCTTGCCTGACCCTGAACGAGCGACTGCTTTTCCGAGTTATACCCCATGATCAAAGTTTCGTTGAAAACTATGCGGGGATCTTCCACTTCCAGGTGAGGAAATGGGGTGTGGTTGGGATGGCAGCCAGGCCTCAGCTGATGCCATAGAGATAACCACAGAGAAGGTCGGGAATGCTCAGTGTTGCCTTAAGAAATGGAAATAAAGTAACCTTCTCTTGGGTTAGTTTAACCAAGAGCCAGTCCACTTCTCCCTCGCTGTATTTCTTCTGTCTGTTCACAGTCTGTGGTTACTGACCTGTCTTTGGTCTGTTTTGTTTTGTTTTCTTTTTTGTTGTTGTTGGTTTGTTTTTATTGTTTGTTTGCTTGTTTTTGGTTTTTGAGACAGGGTTTCTACATGTAATTTTACAACCTGTCTGGAACTTGCTCTATAGACCGGGCTGCTGTGAAACTCAGAGATCCACCTGCCTCTGCCTCCTGAGAACTGGGATTAAAAGTGTGTGCCACCACTGGCCGGCATAGTCTGTCGTTTTATGTATGTGACTTGTCTGTCCTTGTTGCCTGTGTGTGGTATCTGATGTATGTGTGTGTTGGCCGCCACACCTATGTCTAGTCTCATCTCTGCCTGTTGTTTTTTTGTTTTGTTTTGTTTTTGTTTTTTCGAGACAAGGTTTCTCTGTAGCTTTGGTGCCTGTCCTGGAACTAGCTTTTGTAGACCAGGCTGACCTCAAACTACAGAGATCTGCCTGCCTCTGCCTCCCAAGTGCTGGGATTAAAGGCATGCACCATCACTGCCCGGCTCCCTGTGCCTATTTTATACGTGTCTGTTGCCTGTGTGTATGTGTGATGTGCACGTGTGTGTGTGTGTGTGTGTGTGTGTGTGTGTGTGTGTGTATCTCAATCTGTGCCTGCCTCTAAAGAGGGCTTTGCTTTGTATTTACTGAATGGCACAGAAAGCACAGCATGGTAAAGAAATTCCTTGCAATAATCTTGAACAGAGTTTTACAAGGAAAGGAGTTGTGTTACTGACCCCAAATCTCCCAGAAGAGCACTCAGAACCACAGACACAGTATCCTGTATCCACGCATTGCTTCCAACATTTATGGGATATTTCTTGCTTAAGGGTTGCTTCCAACCTATTGGCTGTTTTTGGTAAACGATTACCACAGCATGGGAAAGTATATTACTTAAGATGGAAATTACGCATTAGCTTAGGTCGTAAAGGCTGATTGCATGGGAAATCCAAAGCATACTGAGATTGGTTATGCTGATCTCTCAAAGGCCAGTTAAACAGGCCGAGGACAGAGCAGGACAGCAGGTTAAGTACATGGTCCTAGATGATCTCAAGGCGAGTTATTAACTTGGCTTCAAGGTCCAGGAAAAGTTCCGCCTCTCTGGTGTCAAGAAATATTTTCTCTTTTTATTTTTTATGGTTTATTTAACTTTATTTTATGTGCATTGGTGTGAAGGTGGAAGATCCCCTGAAACTGGATCTTTAGACAGTTGTGAGCTGTCATGTGGGTGCTGGGAATTGAACCCCGGTCCTCTGGAAGAGCAGTCAGTGCTCTTAACCACTGAGCCATCTCTCCAGCCCCAAGAAATATTTCCAGAAAATTATATGACCACACAGCCCATCCACCCACCTCTGGTCTCCTGGCCTTGACCTCCCAGCGGGTCGAGGAAAGGGTCCAAACACCTCCTGTGGGCAGTGACCCCTTGGCTGCTCCAAGCTTGTGAGGGAGCAGCTGCTGTCTGTGCTCTGTAACACACTTTCAACTGTGCCCCGCAAGGGCGGGAGGAAGGCATCCTGTCTTCTGCTCTGTGTCTATTTTTGCCCTCCAGCTGGCTGGCTGCTATGTGATTGCTGCAGCCCCCTCAGACAGATTCCTAAGATGCCTGCTCTGAAGGTGGTGGGGACCTTTGGGTTTTTACTGGGACCCCTGGGAACTGCAGCTCCTATACTCTGTACCCCTGAAAGCTGAGTCTACATCAGGTCTATCCCTGCAAGAAAATTCTAGTCGTCTGGGCATTTAGTTGCGAGTTTGATCCAGACCTGAAATTATTGGTGCTAGGATTAATTTATCCACTAGAACTTTTCTGGGTACTGATCATTTGACTCAGAGACAAATTCTAGATTGGAAAAAGAAAACAGAAAAAAAGAAAGAAAGAAAGACAGACAGACTTAAGTTAGCCCAACAGCTTCATGAGATTTCAACTCAATCCTGGGCACACACTGGAATCACTTGGAATACATGAAAGTTCTTATAGCGGGTCTGTCCCAGATCTCTAGGCAAGGGAGGAAAGTGTCAGGTCCTAAGATATTCACAGAGTGTCCAGAACTGGGTTGGGCTTTCGGCAGACATGTAGTTTCTGTCTCACATGCGTAGCTCACAGTGTATTTAGAGATAGAGTCCCACACTCCAAAGCAAGCTTCAGGTGCAAAGCCTGGGAAATGGTAGCTGAGGCTCAGAGCCCCGCGGGATGTGGACTCAGGTCAGGGCAGACAATGGATGTGACGGTGTTCCTCGCTTCTTGCAGTTCTGGCGCTATGGAGACTGGGTGGATGTGGTTATTGATGACTGTCTGCCAACATACAACAATCAGCTGGTTTTCACCAAATCCAACCACCGCAATGAGTTCTGGAGCGCCCTGCTGGAGAAGGCTTATGCTAAGTAAGGCGACTGTTAGGATGGGAGACTGGACTACGGGTGGGGAAAGGATTTGAGAATTCAGCCGAAGTCTCAGTCACATTGGGCTAGGCATGTGTACACATGCTCGTGTGTAGTGTGGGTGTTTAGCTAAGACCCTGTGTCAGCCTGAGATCAGGTCCAGGAAGTAGGAGGCCTAATTGAAAAACATAAAGTTAATGAGAAGAAGTAAAGATGTGTGTGATACATCTTCGGCTTCCTGAAGCTGGCTCTTGATCCTGCCTTCCTGACGGTGTGTCTAGTCTTGCATTAGCTCACTGCATCTCTGGAGCTCAGCCAGGTTGTCTCTTACCTTAGACTCTCTGCCTCTGCTGCTGGGCTCAGCAGACAGTGGAAGAGTACCTTGGGGAGATGGGGGGAGTACAGACAATGCTTCTGGCTCTCTGTGGCCTTGTGTTAACTTAACTAATCACACCTCCTGGAACTCCCAGAGTCTAGATTGGCTTTTGTCCTCTCTCCAAGGCTCCATGGTTCCTATGAAGCTCTAAAAGGTGGGAACACCACCGAAGCCATGGAGGACTTCACAGGAGGGGTGACGGAGTTTTTTGAGATCAAAGATGCACCCAGTGACATGTACAAGATCATGAGGAAAGCCATCGAGAGAGGTTCCCTCATGGGCTGCTCCATCGATGTAAGTCTGGTTCTCAGGAAGCCTTCTACTTTTAGCAACACGCTGCTCCTGCTGGGATAGGGTGAATGTTGTTTCATTTTAAGAAGCAAGAGCCAGATGGTGAGATGGCTCATTGGTAAGGGCACTCGCTACTAACCCTGGGGCCCTAGGTCTGATCCTTGGAATCCTCAGGAGAAAGGGACCTCCACAACCTGTCATTTGACTGTGCATGCATCCCACACCCCACACTAATAAACATTAAAAAAAAAACTACCAGTAATTCCAACAATTTGCAATTTAGAAGTTGAGGCAGGAGGACTGCTATTTCTGGCCAACCTGGGATGCATAGTGAAATCCTGCTTTAAAAAAATAAAAAGCATGAATGATTCTTGACTTTAAAATTGGCAGCTTTTCAAGGGAAATGTATTCCTGGGAGTGAGGGGTAGCTTTCAATAAAGACTGAGCAATGGCATTCCAAGGCCTAGAGTTCAGGTAGAAATGGATCCAGAGGCTCCACTGACAGGCCTCCTTTGTCAGACTGCTCAGTGCAAACACATCCCCAAGGCCAGCTGTGTCACTGGCTGTAGATCTATGCCCACCATTGCCCTTAGGAATGGTAGTCGCTCCCTAGCCACTGAGCTATGACATCACCTCAGTCCTTGGGCTTTGTGCTACCGTCTGGACCATCCCCTGAGTCCCTCTCTCAGTGCATCACGGTGAGACAGGGACAAGGAGAGGACCCACCATGGCCTGGGTTCCATGTAGATTGCTTTGGGACTAGCAGTCTGGGCAATTCCATTTCAGAGGAAGCTAACTCCTCCTTTCTCTCCCAGCACTCCCTGAGTAGGAAGGTTTGGCTGTCAGTCAGCACAGGCCGCTACACAGGAGAGCCCTCTTCCTTATTGCTCTCCTGCATCTTTTCTGCCTTTGTGCACAGTTGATATCTCCTCTTCTGATCTGTCTGTCACTCCTTTCTCCTGTCTCCTTCCCCTCCCTCCCTTGTTTTCTCTTTCCCTCTCCTGGGTTCTCTGCTCCCCTTCCCACCGGGCCTCAGGACGGCACGAACATGACTTACGGGACCTCTCCTTCGGGTCTGAACATGGGGGACTTGATTGCACGGATGGTGAGAAATATGGATAACTCGCTGCTCAGAGACTCAGACCTGGACCCCAGGGGCTCAGATGACAGACCAACAAGGGTGTGTACATCTCCAGCTGTCACAACTGACCTGCATCCCATCCTGACGTCAGCTCCCGAGAGCAGTCAGTGGCAACAGAACAAACTCCCTCTCCTTTGTGTGCTCTACCTGGAAGGCACACATGATACCGAAGGACTGAGCCATACAAAAAGACAGAGGAAAATTAATAGCCTATGTTTTCCCATCTAAAGATAACTGCCCAGCATTTGATATATGGTCTTTCTGGAGCATACTTAAACCATATTTTTGTTTTTAAATTTATCTTATTATATGTTACATCTTTGCAGCCTGTCTTTTCTTTTTCTTTCACTTTTTTGTCAGATTCATATTTTAAGTATTTTAGTATTCTTTTATATCATTTTAGTACCCGCACAATATTCTAATGTGGAAATATGTTATAGTTTACTTACTAATATTCTGTTATTGAAAAGCTAGAGGTTTTTTTTTAAAAGTCTGTTTTCAAAAGTGCTATAATAAGCTTCTTAATAGAAACATCTTGGTATATATCCACAATGGCCTCCATAAGACCAAGTCCCAAGTCAAAATGGGCCAAAATGATAGTCTGTGTAGAGCTGAAAGTCATCTCAGGAAGCCTCCGAGGTCTAGGCATGAATGCTATGCCCTAGCCTGGGTCAAATGGGGAACAAAATCCAAGATATTAAGATACAAAATTCCAGACTAACCCGTCACCCTTAAGAAAGATTCAGGAATGCAAACCCACGTGGCTCTCAGAAGCCACCCACACCAAAGCTGTTGTTACCAGCCCCCTGGTGCTGGGAGCCTGTGGAGCGCTCAGTGGGACTTCCTGGTCTACCCTTCTGCAGAAGAACCCTCAGGACTACAGCTTGACCTGGGACAGCCCTCTCTGTACTGAGTGTAGTTCTGTCACAGCAGCGAACCTTCCAGTAATCCCAGTAGGGAGTAGGGATCGGGTTTTCTTGACTTTCATGTCCTAGGTAGATGTGAGGGAGGTAGGGTAATGTCAACAGTTTAGAGCTACAGTTTTTTTTTAATATTTATTTATTATGTATACAATATTCTGTTTGTGTGTATGCCTGCAGGCCAGAAGAGGGCACCAGACCCCATTACAGATGGTTGGTTGTGAGCCACCATGTGGTTGCTGGGAATTGAACTCAGGACCTTTGGAAGAGCAGGCAATGCTCTTAACCTCTAAGCCATCTCTCCAGCCCCGCTACAGGTTTTTTTTTTAACTCCCTTTCTCAATTCCTTTTTTTGGGAATAGTCCACTCTGGATGGGCTCAGGGGAAGGCAGATAGACCTCAGCTGTCCCCTCTGCTCCTCTGAGGAAGCCTAGAAAGGAGGAACAAATTCTTTCCCTCACCTTCTATTCCAGCACCCACCTTGCTCTCTGGTCATCAGGGCAGAGTGATCAGCTAGGGGTCTGGGACTGCACCTCCCCATTGCCCTTGAAAAACTAGTGAGGTCTGATCCTGGCCATAAGGCATACTGTCAGGGAAATGAACCGTCCTTAGTCTGAGGTAACTAAGAAGCGAACCAGGGTCAACCCTTGTCTCCGAGCAGCAGAACCTCTACCCCCCAGTTCCTGACTGTCTGGTTCTCGCTCTGCAGACAATTGTTCCCGTGCAGTATGAGACGAGAATGGCCTGTGGGCTGGTGAAAGGTCATGCCTATTCGGTCACTGGGCTGGAGGAGGTGAGTCCTGTGGAGCTTGGTGGGACACGGGAACACAGCCGAGTTGACCTCTTAAAGTCTGGACAACTGTCTGTGCCTCCTTCACAACTGAAAGAGCTAGCCCGTCAGGTCCAAGCTGGCTTCCTGCCGGGGAGGGGGCTATGGGACAAACTAGAGGTATAAGAGGCTGTGGATGCCCTCAGTTCATCTCTGTGTGAAGCGAATGTACCTGCCTGTGTGATGTGTGTGGAGGCCAGAGACCAGCATTGGCTATCCCTGGTTCACCTTACTGTGAGGCAGTGTCTCCCACTGAGCATGGGCCTTGCTAATTGGTTAGCTAATTGGTCAGTGAGCTCCAGGCATATGCTCCTCCCTGTACTGGGGTTACAGACATGCTTAGCTGTGCCACCTTTTCACATGGCTGCTGGGGATCCAAACTCGGGTTTCTAGTCTTGCCCAGCAGATATTTCACCAACTGAGCCATTTCCCTTTCTTTGCTTTTAATGGTGAAGATGGGAGTTTTTCTAGTATTTCCAAGGGAAATACTGCTTTTGTCCTACAAAGTTGGATTTGAGTATTGCCATGTTTCCTGTTCTTTCATGTTCATTTTCAATATGTTGCTTCCTGTGGGGTTGCTGGAGTTTCCTGGGTCATTTCCCAGGCAGGAACATTGTGAAGTGGTTACATTCAGTTGGGTATGCTATGCCCTAAGAACGGGCTGAGGGAGTGTCTGCAACCCCCACTGCATGGGACTGGAGAATGGGGCATCTTTTTCTAGTTGGTTCACCTGTAGTTTAGCCAGCGGGAGCCCCTTTAAAAACCCACACAGAAGGTTGGTAAGGTGATCCTGTTGGTAAAAGCACTTATTGTGCAAGTCTGAAACCTGGTAGAGGAGAAGACTGAGCTAGGCAGTGGTGGTGCACGCCTTTAATCCCAGCACTCAGGAGGCAGAGGCGGGTGGATCTCTGAGTTCAAGACCAGCCTGGTCTAAAGAATGAATTCTGGGACAAGCTCCAAAGGCACACAGAGAAACCCTGTCTTGAAAAAACAAAAAGAAAAAAGAAAAAGGAGGGGGCGGGGGAGAAGGCACCCTCACATCACACACATGCATGCACACGCCTGCACGAGCACACACAGTAAAAATAAGAGCTGAAGAGGAGGTGGCTCAGCAGTAAGGAGCACTTATTGTTCTTCCAGAGGACCTGGGTTTGGTTTCCAGCACTGTTAGGCTGGTCACAACTACCCATAACTCTAGTTCCAGGGGATCTGACAGCCTCTGGCCTGCTCAGGCACGTGGCACGTGGTGCACATAACCCATACATCCACATAAAGAAAAAGTAACAAAAGAGAAATGAAGGAAAATCCACACAGAAATGCTTAATATGTTTCTAGAGCCTCACCATAAACGCTCACCTTCTACCAACACATAAAATGGCCGGGCTCCTTACCCGGTCAGCAAGGGCCAGCCAGGCAGTTCTCATACTGAGTTCTTCAGCTTCTATCCCAGATCTCAGAGCAAGTCAGACACCCCATCTTTCCAAACTTGTTGTCTCCTTGCCCCAGGCCCTGTTCAAAGGCGAGAAGGTGAAGCTGGTGCGTCTGCGGAACCCCTGGGGCCAGGTGGAGTGGAACGGCTCTTGGAGTGATGGGTAGGTGGGGCAGACCATGGAGCAAGGGAGCCTGGGGACACACTGTTGGGTTGGAGACCAAACCATGAGAGTTGGTACTGGTGCAGCATCACCTTCAAACCAGTGATCTGCAGAGAAGGGTACAGGTGTGTGGGCTCCCCAGAGGGGCCGGAGGTGGAAACGAGAACCAGGGACTCAGTGAACATAATGACGATTATAGACTTGAAAGGAATGATTTTGGGGGAGAGGCAGCTCAAGACAGGGTTTCTCTGTGTAGTCCTGGCTGTCCTGGAACTCACTCTGTAGACCAGGCTGGTCTCAAATGCAAGAGATCCTCCTGACTCTGCCTCTGCCTCCCGAGTGCTGGGATTAAAGGTGTGCACCACCACCACCCAGTGAAAGGAATGATTCTAGAAGCGTCTCAGTGCAGGACGTTTGCAGGACACAGACAATTTCCTTCTTAGTGCCTTTGCCTCTTCTGTAAAAGAGCAATACCAGCTCTTTGCAGGTGGCTCGAATGAGGGGTAGACGTAGACTGGGGAGGTGCTCACCTGAGACAAGCTAGCCTCTCCTTTGACGACCACACTCGAAGTCCCCAAAGTCCTGTGAAAGAATTTTCCTGCGTACCCCTGGTCAGAGTGGGCTGCGGACCACAAGACAACCACCACAGAGACGTCATCAAAGGCTCCAGAACTTCACAGCCCCTCTAGGGGTCTCCCTTCACGCTTTGGGTGGGATGGGTTACTTGGAGGTAGCGCTGTATGAAGGGCGCTCTGTGCTGTGGGAGGCCCTCCCTGTCTCATCATTATCTCTTCCACTAGTCCAAGTCACCTGCAATGACCTTGCTGTGTTTTCCAGACTAACTCGGTGCCTTAACACAGTTCCTGCTGACTCCTCTCTTGCAGGAGCTGCTGAATGGGGATCCTGTCTCCCACCAATTTCCACTTTAATTCCAGGGCACCCTGACTCCAAGCACACCCTGAACCCCATTTAGCTTAACTCTAACTCAGCGAGCCTAGAAAGTATAAAAGCGTCCATGCTTTGAGAAATGGTGCTGGCTGTTTCTGCCTGGAAAGAAGAGCCATCTACATGCTGGATCTTAGTATCTCAGTGGGGAACCAAGCTAGCAGTTCCGATGGGCTATTTCATGAACACATCATAGTTCCGGGGTAGATGACGTACTTTTTCCCTTTTGTGGCTGAGGGAGTCGAAGCTGACAGGTCGAGGGACATGTCCAAGGATACACAGCTGACTGCTATCACAGGAGAATCCAGTTTGCCTATTTGCAGAATCCAGTTCTTAATGAGGAGGCTAGAAGACTCAGCCAGAGACAGTGAAGTCCTTGTGAACCTATTCGAGGAGTTTGGTCTTAGCATTGAAGGTGGCAGGAAATGATTGCAGGCCTCCCCACCGAGGGTAGCAGGTCGGAGCTGCGTTTCCATGGCTCATACTGGCTGTGGTCTAGATGCGGGCTTCTCTAACTTGGTATTTCTCTGACCCTCTGTCCCAGCCCACATTAGGCCTCCCCTTCCTCATCCTCCTTCCTTAATCCCTCTATTTTCCCACCAGTTGGAAGGACTGGAGCTTTGTGGACAAAGATGAAAAGGACCGTCTCCAGCATCAGGTCACTGAGGATGGAGAGTTCTGGTAAGTTCACGACCCAGGCAGGGAGGTGAAACCTCAGTTTCCAATCAGAAGTCACCAGGCTCCATCTGCACCCTGTCTTCCCACTCAGGATCAAGGCTCACTAAGATGAAATTCCGACGAGAGACTGCCAATTCCTAGTAATGACTGAGCTCGGGCCAAGGCCAATGTCCAGCAGCTCTTGTTGCAGCCACCCCTGTGCACTGGCCACCCCTGTGCACTGGCCACTCCTGTGCACTGGCCACCCCTGACGTAGTTCTCTTCTGAGCCAAGAGGCTTTTCTTACCTGATTCCCAGTGCCTCCCTTATTCTGGTCATGTCAGCCTTCTGAACCTCAGCTGCCAGGAGGGTCCCAAGTGACATCTTTTTTCCCTGTGCCTAAAATGGGCCTGGCAATGAACATTTTAGAGAATGATTTTCCATCCAGCGCTCTCTTATCGAAGACAAATGAGGAGTCACTACTATAAGACATGGTGGGGGCTGGAGAGATGGCTCAGAGGTTAAGAGCATTGCCTGCTCTTCCAAAGGTCCTGAGTTCAATTCCCAGCAACCACATGGTGGCTCACAACCATCTGTAATGAGATCTGGTGCCCTCTTCTGGCCTGCAGGCATACACACAGACAGAAATTGTATACATAATAAATAAATAAATATTTTTAAAAAAAGACATGGTGATAGTGTGGGGTCGATATGTTAGGGGGGCAGCGCCAGGCACACACCTGTAAGTCCATCATTTGGTAGACAGGCAGGAAGATCGAAAGTCAAAGGTCAACCTAGACTACACCATGAAATCCTGTCTCTCAAAAGCAAATGAGCAAATGCACCAGCATTGCCAGGGTCTTCTGGGGACTTTATTGGGTGGGAGTAGCCCTTGCCTTCCCTTCCCCAGCCTGTGTGAGCCTCTCCTCTTCCAACCCCTCAGGATGTCATACGAAGACTTTGTCTACCATTTCACAAAGCTGGAGATCTGTAACCTCACGGCGGACGCCCTGGAGTCTGACAAGCTCCAGACCTGGACGGTGTCTGTAAACGAGGGCCGCTGGGTGAGGGGCTGTTCAGCCGGAGGCTGCCGCAACTTCCCAGGTGGGAGAACCTTGAGATGGGGGAGGGTCTGGGCACTGCTCATTCCAGGTAGACCAATATTAGCCCGCATTTACTGAGTCTGTGCTGAGCTTAAGGCGTGCACTGTCTCATTAAATCCTCCTCGTTTACGGAAGGGCACAACCATGCTGAGGAATCCCTAATGGGGAGTGGGTAGCAACTCCCTGATACATTTGCTTTAGCGAAGGTTTAAGCAGGAAGCTGTCAGAACACCATGTCAGTCCTGCTGAAGGTACTACAGCAATCCATGGCAGAAATGCCGAAAGCCTGGTCAAGTCAGGGGCTTCAGAGATGGAGGGGAGAATTCAGATTTAGGGATGGAATAATGAACGATACCAGTGGTCCCAGAACAATGACTGAGTGGATGAGCTTTTGATGTGGTTGGTTGTGAAGATATAGGAAGAGGACCTCAGATAATGGCACGAGAAGTTTGAAGCACCCATTGACTATCAAGGCAAGTATTTGTTACATAGACTCGAAGTCATCTACATCTTAGAGTAGACTCAGCTATATGATCAAAACTCATTGGAGAGGACAAAGAGCGATGATGGTTCAGCATATAAAGAGCTTGCCTGATAAACTGAGTCTGGATCCCCAGAACCCACATAAAAGTCAGGCACAGTCAGTAATGTGTTCGTAAGTCCAGAGATCTACAGTAATATGAGAAATGGAGACAAGAGAATTCCCAGCAGCTCAGACCCTCAGACAAGGTGGACGGAGAGGATTGGTGCTCAAGGTTGCCCTTTGACCCCCATGCCCATGCCATGGCATGCATGCACCTGCTTTCCTACACAAACACACATAATCATATACACATAACATTCATACGAAAAAGTAAATCAATGCAAGGAAATGGATGGTAGAGAAGGGGTCGTTAGACAAGAAGCTGAGCTAAGATACATAGTTCAGGTATCATGGGAACGTAGGGCTCAGTTAGAAAGCAGAAGTCACACCTGGGTTTCTCTGTGTAGCCCTGGCTGTTCTGAAACTTGCTCTGTAGACCAGGCTGGTCTCAAATTCAGAGATCCATCAGCCTCTGCCTCCTGATTCCTGGGTTTAAAGGCGTGTGCTGCCACCACCTGGCTCATTGAGGAATTTTTACGCAACCCTGGGTATATAGGTGTATAGAATTGTCTCAAAAAATTAAAAGAAAATAAACTTATTTTATTTTAAAACAATTTGTTAGTGCACATATAAGTTTACCACTATTAAAGACAAAAGCAAATGAGTATGTTGGGGGATAGATGTACTTATTTACTTTTATACAAAGATTTAAATCTTGCTGAATATTAGATATGATAGGACACAGAACATCTTCAACATTTTTTTGGAATTGACAGATATTTTGATGTTATAATTGGCAATTTTGAGAATTACATTTATATAAACAAGTAGCATAAAATGGCAGCAGTAACTTTAGGATTATTTCAGAAGTGTCTGGGCATTCTGTCTTAATTCTAAGTCAAAATCCATTTAATGGGGACTAAAGAAATGGCTTGGTGGTAAAGAGCACTTACTGCTCTTGCAGAGGACCAAGGTTTGGTTCCCAGCATCCATATGACGGTCCTTATCTGACCTCCTTGAGCACCAGGCATGCATGTGGCACACAGACCTATACACATATACGTAAAAATCTATAAGTTACCCCTCACAAAGGGGACCTAGGAGACAGGTTCCCTGTCTCATTTTCCTTCCTGTCCTTTCTCCATATCTGAACGTGGATTTCCTTTTGTGGGGCACAGACACTTTCTGGACCAACCCACAGTACCGTCTAAAGCTCCTGGAGGAGGATGATGACCCCGATGACTCTGAAGTGATCTGCAGCTTCCTGGTGGCTCTGATGCAGAAGAACAGACGCAAGGACCGGAAGCTGGGAGCCAATCTCTTCACCATTGGCTTTGCGATCTACGAGGTATGGAGACCCTGCCGGCACCAGCACAGGAAACACGCCCTTCCAGTGGGGAGAATCTGGCGTTTGCAGCAGGTCCTCAGTAACCGTTCGAGCTCCTGCTCTCGGGCCCACACATTTGTCACCAGCATAAATGTCACGGGAGCAGCGGATAGGACTGGGGCTGCCTGGGTGGGTAGCAGGAGTTAGTCTGCAGTCACTCTAGAGTTGCTGACATTCCCTTCTTCCAGCTCTGTACCCTCATTCATAACACAGGTGTTGTTTCTCTATTTTGCTTTCAGGTTCCCAAAGAGGTAAAGCAGTGGCGGTGGCCGGCAGTGGTGTACAGCATTCTTGGGGGCCCTAAGTCTGTCTGTGACTCCCTGAGAAGCTTCCTGGTAGGGCCGATGATCAAGGATGATAGGAGGGTAGCATACCCCGTGATGTGCCTTTTCTCCCTTTCACCAGGATACACTGCCCATCAAACACAAACCTTCACACACTCATTCTTTTGCACGTATACACTTATGGAGACACGTTCTAAAGGTGGTTGCTTTCTGGGATTTCTGGGGAATCACCTCCTTCAGAACCCAGTCAAGGTCCTTCCCTGTCTCTGGGGCACTTGTCAACCTGAGGGATTTGGAGTTGAGGATCATAGGTTCTGGTGAGTGGTCCTGTCTAGGGAAAGTATAGGCCTGACCTTCATTTCTGGATCACAAAAAAGGAATGGGAAGTGAGATCTGGAATGTCTGTGCTGTTGAGCAATCAGAGGCCTTAGGAATTAAAAGTAGGCAGGTGGAGACTATGAAACGAATGACCAAGGAGTTAGGAAGGAGCCCTTGGAGGGGACTAAGAGCAGGTCCTGGCCGCCCTCCGGAGAGCTCAGGTGTCTTGGGTTCTTGTCCTCAGATGCACGGGAATAAGCAACACCTGCAGAAGGACTTTTTCTTGTACAATGCCTCCAAGGCCAGAAGCAAAACCTATATCAACATGCGGGAAGTGTCCCAGCGCTTTCGCCTGCCCCCTAGCGAGTACGTCATTGTGCCTTCCACCTACGAGCCCCATCAGGAGGGGGAATTCATCCTCCGGGTCTTCTCTGAGAAGAGGAATCTCTCTGAGTGAGTACCAGCCTGATGTGCCCTACCTGCCCCTAAGCGGTCACTCATCCGGCTCATCCTCTACCCCAGAGGCAGCTGGACCAATCTCCTACCAGGCTCTTGGGACACACCCCCTGGCCTTTCATTCACCCCTTTGATTACTTTCTGCAGCCCTGACAGTTAAAGCCAGGTCCTCATGCATGGCAGACAAGCACTCTGTCATGACTTTGATCTCACTTTTTTGGGGGAGAGGGTTTAACTAAGTGTCCCAGGCTGACCTTGAACTTATTCAGATTGGCGTTAAACCTTTGACCATCCCATCCTCCTAAGGAGTTGCAGTTATAGCCCTGTGGTGCCAGAGTAGCCCACAAAACTATATTCATTCCATTCATCCTGTGGCTATTTCTTGAGCGCCCATTCTACCCAGGTACTCTTATAGGCACTGGGTTTAGGGAACAGAAGAAGCTCACTACCTTCACAGAGCGTAACACTCTAGGGACAAAGGACAAGGAAACATTGTGACATCTCAGATTTATAGAAAGGATAAGCAGCAAAAATTAAGCACAGAGTAGGTATATGAGACATTGAGGGTGGTTGAGCTGCAAGGGAAGCCAGCTAGGCTACATCTCCGCCTTTGGTCACAGATGCACTGACAGACTGATGCTCTGAGTTCTGTCTCTGGAAGAGATGCAGGGGGAGGTGGCTGGGCCATGCTCAGTGGGAACACTGACAGCACCAACAAGTAGCCGTGCTCCTAGGCTTTTCTGGGAATGGTTACATGGGGCTAACTCCTGGGTGAAGGTGTAGTCCCAGGGTTCTTTTAGATTATGTCTCATCTCGACCACCAAGAAGTCATGTGACCTGAACAAGTTCTTGGAGCGCTTCCTGCTTGGTCTGGGGGTATACTGAGACACTCTGTGTTTGTGGTTTTCACAGGGAAGCTGAAAACACAATCTCTGTGGATCGGCCAGTGGTAAGTAACTAGGTTCTTAGATATGAGACGATCTCTGGGGGATCACATTCCCAGACCAGGCAGGGGCAGGGAGTGGTGGAAAGGGGTATTGGCGAGGGCAGTCTAATGTGCAGGACAGAAGGAAAACGATTCTACAATGGAAGAACCACTTGGTCGGTCAGAAGCCAGGAATGTGGAAGAGGAGAAAGCGTTTTGTCAGTTAAAGGAAGGCGGCTGGACTTAGGAAGCCAAGGCAAGGGCAGCTCACGTTGGGCTGTGAGGTTGGAGCACATCCGATTTCTCACTCAGAGAAAAGGAAGTGTGCTGGCTCAGGACCCAGGGTCAGAGCCTGGATCATTCACCTCCCACTTTGGTGACCCAAACAAGTTACAGAACCCCTCTGACTCAGTTTTCTACTCTGAAAAATGGGAATAATACTAATGCCCTGGCCATGCTTGTGGGGTTTAAATCAGTAAGCTCCCACATGAGGTGCGGCGTGTGAGCCACATGGGATTTCCAAGTTCTCCTCACATGTGTGGTTTGCAACAGTTTTTCCCAACGTTCTAAGAAGTGGATGAGGTTGGCATCTCGGCTTTTCACAAGAGAAAGTGGTACCTCAGTAGGTTAAATGGCTTCCTGGCATTCCCAAAGGCAGGAAGTGTCAGGCAGGGGCTAAGAACTCAAGTTCAGATTCTCCTACCTTCTAACCTACAGAAGCACAGAATGTGTGTGTGTGTGTGTGTGTGTGTGCGCGCGCACGCACATGTGTGTATGTGTATGGTATGTATGTGTGTGTGGTGTGTATATGTGTGTGTGTGGTGCATATGTGTGGGCATAATATGTATGTGTGTGGTATGTAGTGTGTGTGGTGTGTATGTGGGTGTGGTGTATAATGTGCATGTGTGGTGTGTATGTATGTGTGTGTGGTGTGTAATGTGGGGATGGTACATAATGTGCGTGTGGTGTGTATATGGGTATGGTGTGTAATGTGCATGTATGATGTGTCTGTATGTGTGGTGTGTAATGTGCAGGTGTGGTGTGTATGTGTGTGGTGTGTATGTGTGTGTGGTGTGTATGTGTGTGTGGTGTGTATGTATGTGTGGTGTGTATGTGTGTG
>NW_004949096.1:29072524-29075438 GCF_000317375.1 Microtus ochrogaster
GTGTGTGTGGTGTGTATATGGTATGGTGTGTAATGTGCATGTATGATGTGTATGTATGTGTGGTGTGTAATGTGCATGTATGATGTGTATGTATGTGTGGTGTGTAACGTGTGGCTGTGGTATATATGTGGGTGTGGTGTGTATGTGTGTGTGGGAAGGATTTAGGATTCTCAGGTTTGCTATGGAGCTTTGGGCTCTTCTCAGTGAGTGTGACTTGAGACAGGACAAACGCCCCACTGATTGTCTTTCGTGTAGTGACTTCCATGATCATAATGCTGACTCCATGCTAGTGTGGGAGCCAGGCTCCTTTCTAGCCACTGCACGTCGGAGTTAGGTGTATCTTGCTCGTTCTCGTCCTTTGGATGCTAGATCTGCGTAGCATATATATCAAGACACTCAAGACTTCATGGTCTAGGGCACGGCATCCACAAGGCCCTAGCTCTGCTTAGAAAGCGGAGGGGCTTATAGGAGCTGGCATGTCCCATGCGTACAGCGGGTCAAGGTAGGGATTTTAGTGTCCCTAGAGTGCTGGGATTAAAGGCATGTGGCACCACTGCCTGGCAGGCTGTGAGTCTCTTGTTGTGGAGGGAGAAAACTCCTCTCCGTTTCCCTCCACGCCCTTTGAAATTGTATTTTATTCATTTGTGTATGTACATGGACACATGGAGGTCAGAGGACAACTGTGACAGTCACAGTTGCTCTTCTTTTGCCATGTGGTTTCCAGGGGCCACACTTGGGTTGTCAGGCTTAGTGGCAAGTGCCTTCACCCACTGAGCCATCTCATTGGCCTTCATACCCTTTTAAGTTCCAACCGATCACTGTATCTGGACCCCAGAGCCTCGAGCACTGGCTAGTCTAGAAACCTGATTTTCACCTATTCCCCGTTTGCTGTTTCCCTTTCTATGCAGAAAAAGAAAAAAAACAAGGTGAGTATAACAGGGTGGACGGGCAGGGCACTGTGCATGTGTGTGTACATGCATGCCCATGCGGGAACACATTGCAACATGTGTGCATTGCGTGCATACATGCATTGTATGCACCTGTGTAACATGTATGTGTGTACGCCCTCGCAAAGTGTGTGTATGTATGTACATGCATGCATGTGTATGTGCACCTATGCAACATATGTGCATGTACATACATGCATGTGTGTGTATACCTGTACAACATGTTTGCATATATGTACACGTGTGTCATGTATAAGAGTGCTTCTTCCTTCTCTCCTTGGAGCCTCTGCTGGGCTGGGTACCTTCAGGTACTTGTCATGGATTACCTCCATCTCACAGTAATCCTAGGACAGTGGCTCCATTATCAGTCCTGTTTGTAGAGGGAGCAAAGGGATAGACAAATGGGTCTGCCTGAGACACACATTTCCACCCAGTCGGAAAGAGACAAAGCCAGCACTGGAGCCAGGTGGTCCCCAGTCGGTGTTCTGAAACATCACAGCCATCAGACAAGGTTTGGGACAGGTGCTTCTGGTGATCTCGGGGAAGCTATTGCAGAGGTTCTAGCTCGGGTGCTGATCCAGAGGGAACATATACGGTGTGCTCTGCTTACAGCAGCCCCTGACCTCCTCCCCGCAGAATAGCATCTACAAGGTAAGTACTGCTTATGGTTTTAGAAGTGAGGGTTCACATTCAGAGAAGTGAAGTGATGTGCCCAAGGGCACACATGGAGCAGTGGGGACACTGGAACCAGCACCATATATGTCTACTCTGAACCCAGTCTCTGGTCCTCACCTCCCTAGTGCCCCTTACACTCCAGGGCCGGTGTTGTCAAGACCTGCATGTGAGCCTCTATGTGAATGGCTGGTAGAGATGCCCCGTGGCTGTACTGCCCACTGGTCCCCTCAGTCTATCACTTCTGCCTGTTCAGAGATGCCCACCAGCTTCATTTGCCTGGGCAAGAGCTGTTGTTTAGAAGAGCAAGCTGGGGTCTAGGGCGCCTCCTGGAGCCAAAATTGGTAGAACTGTTTTCCCATGTGTCGTCCTGGGTGACTTAAACAGCATGGGAGGCCAGTGGGGCCTCCCTGGTCAGGCTGCTTTTGTGGCTGTGACTGCTTGCTCTATTGTCATTGTCTGCCATGCTCTAGCCCTTCTGTAGCCTCTGCTCTTGCACAAGCAGAACTTTAAAGTAACATTCCTGCTGCTGGAACTCATCTGGCCCCACAAAAACCCTATCAGAAGAAAAAGTCGGGTTTCCCAGCTTCAGAAACTGAGAGTAAATGGCCAATGAAGGCATTTCCTACACGAAGGAAAGGCTGGCTGGGGTGCGGACAAGCCACCAAACAGCACATTCTGAGGGGTCCCTTGGGTATCCGGGGGGCTAGAGCCCTGCTCTCTGCTAGGATGGTCTTGAACTTGTGGTTATTCTCTCTGCTGGGATTATAATTGTGTGCCACCATGATGGACCTGAAAGGCTGGAAGGCCTTGTTTCCTTTTCTACCTACCTTCCTTCCTTCCTTTTTTTTTTTTCCTGGTTTTTCAAGGAAGGGTTTCTTTGTAGCTTTGGAGCCTGTCCTGGAACTCACTCTCAAGATCAGGCTGGCCTTGAACTCACAGAGGTCACTTGCCTGTCCCCCGAATGCTGGGATTAAAGGCATCCGCCACCACTGCCTCATTTTCAATGGGTTTTACACTGGGGGAATTCAATGTTTTTTCATTTGAAAAATCCACAGTGTTTTAAATCACTGATGTCCATCACATACTTTCAATATTATTAGAATTTTATATGAACTACTTTGTACTACCATGGGGAGAAATGCGGTTGGCGTGATAAAATAATGGGCCAGTTAATCTTATACTACACATTAATAATTTTTAAAAATATGAATAAAAGTGAAAAAGAACTGAGGTTCAAACCGGGCGGTGGTGGCACACGCCTTTAATCCCAGCACTTGGGAGGCAGAGGCAGG
>NW_004949096.1:29075579-29087281 GCF_000317375.1 Microtus ochrogaster
ATGGTGTACTCAAGGTTAGCTTGGGCTATGTAGTGAAATTCAGCTGCAAACAAACAACACACACACACACACACACACACACACGACCAGAAAGACTCGGCATCTTTCCCCAGTCGCACAGCCTGTCAGTTCAGAGATAGAACTTGAACCGACTCAGGAGTTCCCTAGTGTGAGTGTGACCATTTCCTCCTCATGGGACAAAGCTGCTCCAGGCGGGAGGCCATCTGTGATGCCTATCAGCCTGTAATCCTTGCTTCCTTCCTGCCCTCTCCATCCCCCTCCCCTCCCCTCCCCAGCCCATCATCTTCGTTTCAGACAGAGCAAACAGCAACAAGGAGCTGGGTGTGGACCAGGAGGCAGAGGAGGGCAAAGACAAAGCAGGGCCCGATAAGCAAGGGAAAGCCCCACAGGTTTTTGAGCATGCGGCATGGATGGGGAGTTTAGCTGGCAATGGGGTTTTGCTATGCTCTAGGGGCCCGTGGGGGTTACGGCCCCTCCCAGGGAGGATCTATCTCTTCAACATAGAGGGGTTTGGAGTCACCCCCTCAGCAAGTTTCTTTGAACTTCGAGGTACTTCTTGGGTAAATGTCTTCGGGTCGGCTGCCACACCAAACTGGTCCCCGGATGGGAATGGCAGGACAGCCTTCTGGAGAACAGAGAACAGAGCTGAGACGGGCCTGCTGGAGAGTTCAGAGCTGTTGACAAGGGAGGGAAAAGGATGGTAGCAGAAAGTGGGGTGGCGGGGGTGGGGGGGTGTAGGCAGCCATGCAGTCCTACAGAACTCCGGGGGGCCATGTACTCTACCCAGAAGTACCCACATAGTGGGCTGGACTGAGGCTCTTGTAAATACTGGGCCACAGAGACAGAGGCGGCTAGAGGACCTGACTGGAAGAGCCGGGCTCCAAACAGTGGAGAGGGTAGGGAGAGGATGGAGGATGCTATCTGCATGTTGGCATGGAGAAGGCGTCCTTTGGCTAGAGGTGCCGGGCAGGGCTAGAGAAGCAGAGGGCCAGAGCTGCTGAACCGAGGAGGGCGCTGTGGGTCTACTGAGAACATAAGCCTGCGCCAGCTACTTCTGCTTTGTGGGGCTGTTTGGGACTGAGACCCAGGTTCCTATGAACTGGTCTTCTGTGTCCCCACAGGCACGGCCTGGCCACACAGACCAGGAGACTGAGGAGCAGCAACAGTTCCGGAACATCTTCAGGCAGATCGCAGGCGATGTACGTGTTTTCCTCCTAGCCCCAGGCTCCCAACTCAAGAGACCCACTGTTTAGCAGAGGATGTGGGTCACATTCACAGAAACCTGTGCCTTTGTGTTTGGGATTAACACAGCTACTGGATTGTGAGCTGCTTCCATACAGCCGAGGGTGCAGAAACTGGCCTGCCTTGCTCAGAAAAGCCCCAGCTTCCCACGGCAGAAGAACAGGGATCTTACAAGCATGGGCAGCTGGGACTGGTCTACTGGTTGCTCTGTCCTTCACAGTTCTCCTCTCCCGCAGGACATGGAGATCTGTGCAGATGAACTCAAGAACATCCTTAACACAGTGGTGAACAAACGTGAGGGACTCGCGCCAGATGCGGGGGATGGGCAGGGGCCACAGCTGTCTGAAAGCAGCTCCTCACCCTTCTCCATCCCCCCAGACAAGGACCTGAAGACACAAGGGTTCACCCTGGAGTCTTGCCGAAGCATGATAGCTCTCATGGATGTATCCTTCCGGCCACCATCCCCAATCCTCTTCCATCTGTCCATAGAGTCAGGGGAACAATTAGGGGTGTCCATGCCTAGGGAAAGGCTTAAGGGGATCCTGACTCAGGCCATCCTGGTCTGGCAGGGATAGTTAAGGAAGGATACTGGGTTCTGGCTTGTTGTCATCTTCTGTCTTACCACAGGCCTGAAATCCTGTTTGGGATGCTGCCCAAACAAGGATTATTCTTAGGGGACAGGCTCAGTGGGCAGTAGAGAAGGCAGGAACTCTGATTGGTTAAGGACAGAAGGGAAGGATAGAACCTGGGATCAGGAACAAGGTAGAGAGGATGCTGGTTGCTCCGCCTTCCTGCATAGTACCCTAGATTCCACTCCCAGTTCAGGGGATCTTTCTATGTGGCCCTGACATCCATCCTCCAGACAGATGGCTCTGGGAGGCTGAATCTGCAGGAGTTCCATCACCTCTGGAAAAAGATCAAGGCCTGGCAGGTAGGACGGGAGTCTAATGTGGGAGTGGGCAGGGTTAACTTGGGGTTGTGTGTAACCGCTATCTTCGAATTTTCTATTCTCAGAAAATCTTCAAACACTATGACACAGACCATTCCGGCACCATCAATAGTTATGAGATGCGAAACGCGGTCAACGATGCAGGTGCTGGGGGCAGAGGGCATAAGATGCAGACCCGAGACCTGTGAAAGCAGGAGGGGATGGTGACTACTAGGGTCTTGGTACAGAGAGGAGGGGGAGTGTCTCCTTTCCCAGGCCAGTGTGGTCAAGAAGCAGGGAAGAGAGACTGCAAGCCTGCGAACTTCACTCCCTTTCCTCTCCCTGCCCTTCCTAGGCTTCCACCTCAACAGCCAACTCTATGACATCATCACCATGCGCTATGCAGACAAACACATGAACATCGACTTTGACAGTTTCATCTGCTGCTTCGTCAGGCTGGAGGGGATGTTCAGTAAGTGTCCTAGTTAGGGCTTCTACTGCTGTGAAGAGACACCATGACCCACGATGCTGGTTATGTACTGCGTGGATCTGTGCTGAAGGTCAGCAGGGCACAGGGGCTTCTTCAACCACAAATCTGAGCATTCAGGTAATGCTCACTCGTGATCCTGCAGGTAGCAGAGGTAGGAAGATTATGCATTTAAGGCCAGCCTAGGTGCCATGGATAGACCTTGGTTCAATAATACAAGGGCTGGCAAGATGACTCAGCTGCAAGTGTCTGGTGACCAGAGTTCAATAGCTGAAACCCATGAGGTGGAAGGCAAGAACCAATTTCAGAGCTGCCCTCCAACCTCTACATGTGTTCTGTGATGTGCCCAGAAGCACACACAATAATAAACTCTTTAAAAAAAGCAAACACAAACAAAGCCAAAACCATCATAGGAAAGCGCAAACGATTGTGGCAGAGATAGTGACTGGCTTTTGGCCTATGCGTTCTTTCACACAGGAGCTTTCAATGCATTCGACAAGGACGGAGATGGCATCATCAAACTGAATGTTCTCGAGGTAAGCGTAACAAACAGCACACCCTCCGCACCACACAACCAAGGCGGAGTGAACGAGACAGACTGGACCCTGTGTGCGCCTCACTCCCAGACAGGGACTTGAAAGGCAGCCTAGTGGTTCCTGGGGCGTGTGTACCATGAGGCCTTTGTCCCCCAAGTTGCACTTCCAGAAAACACTCTCTTAGAAAAGACCCAGGAAAGGGAGCAGGATGCTCCTTTTAAGACCCTGCCCTTGTCTGCTTCCCGATGTGAGAGATCGTGGGGCTGACGGTTCTCTGCTTGTTTCTGTACTGATGTGGGGTTTTCTCTTTCAGTGGCTGCAGCTTACCATGTATGCCTGAACCAGACAGGCCTCATGCAAGATCAATCAGGACTCCAACCCAACCCAGCTAGAGCCATTGACCACAAAGAATCCGGTAGAAGCCTAGGGGGCTTCTGGTCTTGTTCCTTCTCCACTATGCCCCAAATCTTGGTGTCCAGCCTGATGCTCGGGAGAACTCTGTCACCCGAAGGCTAGTGTCTGCCCGACCTAGGTACAGCCTCACTGCTGATTCTGAACTGCCCACTTAGCTTGCACTGGACTGTCTATAGTACCTGCTAGAGGTACTCACTCACACAGGAGCCCAGTCACCAAGTCTACACCCAGTTCTGCCAGTTTTAGGATGGGTTTACTCTGGGGTAAGCAGGGCTGATATTTTGGGGTATCTGACAATTTGGCTGGGTTGTGAAAAAAGCTATCTAAATAAAGGCACATGTATGGCTGGTTCCAGTTTTCTTATCACTTCTCAGCCACAACATGACTGTCTTCCAGATATACTTTATTTATCACCTCCAAAAAGACCTAGTATGAGGCTAGGGAGATGATTCAGTAGACACAGGGCTACATAAGCACGGAGGACCCCAGTACAGATTCCTAAAGTCAAGTGTGGCAGCACACACCTGTAACTCCAGTACTGAAGAGCAAAGACAGGAATTCTTTTTTTTTTTTTTTTTTTTTTTTTTTTTTTTTTTTTTTTATAAAGTTTCTCTATGTAGGTCTAGTTGTCCTGGCACTTGCTCTGTAGACCAGGCTGGTCTCGAACTCACAGAGATCCACCTGCCTCTGCCTCCCGAGTGCTGGGATTAAAGGCGTGCGCCACAGGAATTCTACAGACCTCCTGTCCAGCCAGTCGAGTCAAACGGACAGTATTTGGTGAGAGCCTGTCTCAAAAAATAAGGTGGAGGTCAGGCAGTGGTGGTCCACGCCTAATCCCAGCACTTGGGAGGTGGAGGCAGGAGGATCTCAGTGGGTTAGAGGCCAGCCTGGTCTACAAAGTAAGTTCCAGGACAGCCAGGACTGTGTCTTGAAAAACCAAAAAAGCCTACTGGAGGAGTGATCACCCACCTGTACTCTCATACCAAAGGGAGACAAAGAAAGGGGATCCTTGGCCTGACTGGCTAGTCTAGCTGAGCTGGCAAGTTCTGGGTTAAAGGGAGAGACACCTGGGCCAGTATCAACCTGACCTCCACAGGCATGCGCACACCTGCACACAGGGAGATGGAGGAAAGCACCCAAAGCCGACCGATCTGACCCTCACACCTGCACACAAGGAGATGGAGGAAAGCACCCAAAGCTGATTTGACCCCCACACCTGCACACACATATAAAACACAAAGAAAACCCTGTATAGGCCGGGCAGTGGTGGCGCACACCTTTAATCCCAGCACTTGGGAGGCAGAGGCAGGCGGAGTTTGGAGCCAGCCTGGTCTACAGAGCAAGTTTCAGGACAGGCTCCAAAGCTACACAGAGAAACCCTGTCTTGAAAAACAAAACAATAAAACCCTGTTTAGCCTATGGATATACCTGATTCTGTTAGGTACTGGAAAGGTACAGTGTATTAGTGGGGAAAAGCAAGCTCTAGTTTCAGGATAATATAATGGAAAATACATATAAAATGAAAGGCTTGAGTCTTACTGAAATCATATCTACTACTTTTTCTTTTAATCTGTTTTATGTGTACCAGTGTTTTGCAACTCTTATATGCCCCGTGCCTGTGAAAGGCAGAAGAGGGCATCGGATTCCCTAGAACTGGAGTTAGAGAACCACAGCCATTGTTCTCTGGAAGAGCAGTCAGTGCTTTTAACCCCCGAGCCACCCCTCCAGCCCCACGACTGCTAGTTCCCAAGCAAAGGACCACTCAAATCTTTTCCAGGATTGCTGATGTAGAGCACACATGTACAGTAGAAGGTGAACGGGGATGATCAAAGTGCCTAAGTATGAAATCATGAAATAAACTACTTCTTTATTTACAGACAAGGTTTCTCTATATAACAGTCCTGGCTGTCCTGGAACTCGCTTTGTAGACCAGGCTGGTCTCAAACTTACCGAGATCTGCCTGTCTCTGCCTCCCAAGTGCTGGGATTAAAGGCGTGCGCCACCACTGCCTGGCAAAGTAAACTAATTTTAAGTCAAATAAATGGGCAGCAGGATGGACCAGTTACCACAGGTTGGTGCAGGAGAGAGGCGATTGTTTGCATCTCGGCTCCTCTGCTCACAGGCCTGTCTGACGTGAGCACCGTGTTTCCTCCTCACTGTCTGTTCTTTATGCCAAAGTGAAAAAGGCTCTTAATTATGAAAACACAAAGTAACAAAATGAACACTTAGTAAAAGTACTTTATTTTCTTCTTGTATTTGCTTTATATCTCACAAAGTTATGAAGTTCACAGCTTTTATACCAAAACGTAAGAAGGCTGTTTAGAAATATCTTTGCAGTCAAATGTCACCTGACATTTCTTCTAATCCATATTTAATGTTGGAATACAATAAGAAACCAAGTTGCTGGGCAGTTCTGGGCATTACTCCGCCCACGGCCTTTCCTTTCTACCCTCTGCCAGCACTGGGCTACTTCTGGGCCTTGTCCTTGGGCTGGAGGTGAAGAGAAGGTTGCTGTGTGGTGAGCAGTAGGTTAGTTAATCTTACACACATCTGCATATGGAAGTGTGGGACCTCACCCCCACCACAGCTTCTTCCTTTCTTACCTACTGGGCCACCTCCCTCAAACCCAAGGCTCTCAATGACAGGACAGGGATGAAACCACTACAAGTACAGAAGTACAGCCTTAATAGTTAATCCTAGAATTCTCCTTGAAGCAACAGGAACAAATTTGCTATGTAAGTATAAGCAAATCGCAGCTATTTAACCAAACCACAAGACCAGTGTTGTTCACGATATACCTCAATTTCCTTCCCAATGAATTATCTTCCATGAGATAATACTGTCATTCTTATAAGTGTGCACCTACACCCAACAACTCGGCCACATGCCCACGCACTAAAATTGTCCCATAGATAAATCTACCAGAAACAAGAGAACAAAACCAAACCTTGGTTAGCAAGAGTCACTTCAATCGCAAAAAGTATTGGCTTGGTTCTGTGTAATTCATGAATTCAAATTCTCAACTACTAACTCTCCTGAATAAAACATTTGCCTCACAAAAGTAACAAGTGTAATGCTGAATAACAACTTCTCAAACCTAAGTAATGTCAGAATGACATGTCTTGTCCTTTTTAAATTTGCATTGTTTACAGTTGAGCAAAATATGTCAATATGTGTTTTGAATCTAAGTGAAAACTTTAAAAAAAAATCAAAGTGTTTGGTATTTTATTAGAACCGTCACTGTAAACACAAAAGGATTTTTTAAGATTTTCTTTGCTTTGAGCTGCTGGACTAGGCATAAAAGATTAAAAACATTAAAAATGACCTGCAAGTACTCCTAAGAAATGTCTTGGGTTTGGCAGGCTATTAGTCACGTCCTTCATCAAATCAGCAGACCCGAGCTGCCCCCTCTAGGGGAACCGGGGGCTGATGTGAATGATAGACTTAGTGAACAACTTAGGCAGGAGTCACACCTCTGTCTCCTGCAGGCAGCCGCTCAACCCGGAGAACAGTTCTCAATCCACTGCTTCAAAGAGACCCTTGTGAAATGAGGACACGGCAGTGCAGGTGCACGCGTGTGAGCGCACACACGAGCGAGCAGACAAACACATGCACACAATGCCACCAAGGGAAACTCTGACCACAGTTCCTACTGATCCTGCCCTTAAGCCCTCAAGCGTTCCCCACTGCTGGTCAACACCTGCCATTCTTCTTCCCTGCTGCGCACCAGCTCCACCACCCTCATCCCTTCCTGCACTCCCCTGGGTAAACAGGAACCTGTGCTTCCTTAGCATGCTGCCCGCCTATGTGGAAACCCGGGAGATGCTGTAGTCCAGAGAATGATGCAGGTTTAGCAATAAACCCACATGAGCTTTGCTAAGTAATCACTTCCCAGACTCACAGAAGTGTGTGTCCTCTGGTCACCCTTACAGGGAGTGGAGGTGAGAGGTGGGGAAGGTTTTTAATCTTACACAGAAATGGCATAATTATGCTTTGTCAGTAAGATCTCAGCAGCAGCCATGGTTCTCTTCATATCTAAGCCATGTGGTCAACAAAGTTTTCCCAAACAATAGTCACTCATGAGTTATCATCAGCCGCTAGATTCATTCTTAACATTTTCTGGATCCAGTAAGAACTACTGGAACCATTCCAAGGGGGAAAAAAAGACATACTTAGTCTTCCATGCAATTTCAGAGGATTCAGACTGGCTTGCAGCCCATCCATCAATCCCTGGTGGAGTTGCCCTGCCCTAGAGCTTATGCTATGGGGAGGTTTGATCAGGCCAGGTACAAAAACAGAATCTGCAATCCTAGTACCAGAAAGCATTGCATTCTGAAGCTAGGAAGTGTGGTATGAGGGTCCTCTCCTTCTGAAGAACCCGAGTTTTGAGAATCCAGAAACAAAAGATTAGAAAGTAACACTTGTTTAGTTTTACACACAAGTCTCGAGACAATCCAAGCCCAAAGCGATCCTGCTAAGGCACGTGACATGGGTGCTCTTGAGTGGCACAGACGTGAGGCAGACACTGCTCCAGAAGTCACATCTCTGAATTTAGACGCTTTCCCCAGCTCACCCATGAGCCCCCTGTGCCATTGCTTTAGGCACAGCAAGGTAGTCAGAGATAGGGGCCGGCCACAGAGCAACCCACAAGGAGTCCAGGCTCTGTGGACTCTGAGAGCCAGATGCTGGAAAGGGAATGAAGGTAGACTTCAGTTCGAGCGGCAGTGACTGCAGCAGTGAAGGGGCGCCACACTGAGCACCCTTGAGTGGTTTAAAACACTAGAAAGGCTGTTTCTCGGGACTCTCCATGTTTTGTTCCTACAGCCAGCTCTGTCCATCTACAGAGCACTCACTAGTGAAACACTGCACATAATTATCAAAAAAGAAAATGATTGCTTCAATTTTAAATACCCAGGTATCTCAAAAGAAGGAGTTAAAACTGATCCTGAACAACCTATCATAAGCCATCATACGAACATAAAGCAGAAATGAAAAATGGAATCAATAAAATATGTGTATGATTAGGGTCAAATTGGGTAGCAATTAAAATCTGATTCTTTAATAAACAACTATAATCTATTAGCATAAATCACTGTCATCTCTCCCAGAAGAACCTGTTTCCTTAAAATCTGCTTAAACATCACCCTTAAACGCTCCAGCACAGACTTGAATTGTATGTAACCTATCTTCCCACAGACTGCCCAGACTTTGCTAGTGGTAGGTCTGGCTGTGAGCCACTTTCTCCTTCCCAGCTTCACTGGAGGACAGAGCGGCCTGTGGGAGGGCCAATGTGAAAACAGTTTACAAATGACTTCCCAACATGGGAGGCAAAAAACTTCATGAATCCATTTTGCTGTCATCTTCAGCATGCCGTTCAATATGTCCTGCAACATCCTAGGAGGAAAAAAGAAAGAGCCATGAGAAACAAGCAGGCAGCCGAGCAGCAGAAAGTTAATGCTGATAACCACAGGAAACTATACATCTCCCCTTAGCACAAGAGCACAAGCCTAAATACTCTGCTTAACCTCTTTATTAAAAACAGACCAATTATTTTTTGAAAATCCTGTTTAATTAACTCTCAAATTCCTGAGCAATAAAAAGGAAAATTCCTAGCCACTCCCTATTTCTTGCAATCCTGAACACCTTAAAAGACAAACAGGGTTTACTGGTCTTTGCTCTAAATCAATGATCTCAATCTGTGGGTCACAACCCCTTTGGGGGTCGAACAATCCTTTCACAGGGGTCATATATCAGATATCCTGTATACCAGATATTTATATTATGATTTTTAACAGCAAAATTATAGTTATGAATAGCAATGAAATAACTTTTATGATTGGGGTCAGCACAACACGAAGAACTACATTAAAGGGTCGCAGCATTAGGAAGGTTGACACCACACTTGTCTAAAATATCTGCTGAGCCCAGGTTGGTCCAATCGCGCAGAAATACCTGCTTGGATCCTTTCCTAGCTGTGAAAAAAGCATCACAGTTCTTCCAGCGACACTTCAACGTCTGAAAGTTCGGATTGGTGTGGTCAGTGAGCAAGTGTTGTTTTAAGTGATCCACAACACCAAATATCAGAGTACAGCCATGCCACTGTAAGAAAGGATGGGAGGGACATGAGCACAGGAAACACACATACACGTGTCCACACACAAACACCTTCGTCCCCTCTTGCTGCATACTCTGGTTGGCCTAAACTAGCTAGGCAGACCAGACTGGCCTTGAAGGCTCAGCATCCTGCTGCCTGTGTGGAGATTAACTGATGTCCCACTATTCCCAGGTAGAGCATGTCCTCTATCTTGTGTCATGAAATTTGCTACATTTATTCTGTGATCCTTTTTTGTTTGTTTATTTGAGACAGTTTCTCTGTTTAGCAGCTCTGGTTGTCCTGGAACTCACTCTGTGGACTTGCAATCCATTTTTTCCCGCAAAGGCAAGCAGCTTTCCCATAGCACTGAAAAGCATAGATTTAACAACTCTCAGAACCATGAGGCTAAATTACAAAATGCTAGAAGCTGTGATTCGTGTCACACACTTGCCATTCCAGCACTTGGGAGGTAGAAGCAGGAGGATCAGGAGTTCAAGACCAGCTCTGTCCACACAAGACCTGTCCCAGAGCAAACAGCTACCTGCTGTGGAAGCCTGGCTTTTAAAACTCATAGCTTCCATCAGCCGAATCACAGTATTTTACTTACCCACTCAAAACAAAAGGTAAACATGGCTCAATCTCACGTACAAGGACTCTGTTCTTGCTTCTAAGCCTTCAACCTTGTAATGAATGGGTTTTTTTGTTTTGTTTTGTTTTTGATTTTCGAGACAGGGTTTCTCCATAGCTTTTGGTTCCTGTCCTGGAACTAGCTCTTGTAGACAAGGCTGGCCTCAAACTCACAGAGATCTGCCTGCCTCTGCCTCCCAAGTGCTGGGATTAAAGGTGTGCGCCACTGCCCAGCTCTTGTAACGAATGTTATGACCGCCAACTGTAGGATGTTTTAGTGAGCATGTATTAATTATGTACAGTGGGCTTTACTATGCCATTCTTACACATGTGTACAATGTATGTGGATCAACCTCTCTTCACCCTGCTGATTTCTCAACCAGCCTCTCTCGTTTCTTCTCCTCAAAACTGACCCAATGAGTTTCATTAAGTTTGCTTACAGAAGCATGATCAGTGGTTATTTATAGAATCATGTGGCTACACCAAAGAAAGTATCTCTTCTAGCAATGAGCCACTGCCCTTAGAGCCTCAGAAGGGCCGACCTTGAGAGCCCCCCTACCATGTTCATTACTAAACGGCAATAAAAATATCAGATGATTTCCCAGTCAGATGATTTCAACTACCTTTGTGTTATAGATCTAGTCCTCTATTTTGATTTCCTTACGTGAGAAGACTAACAAAGATAGTGACATATGCCAGAGCTAAAAAGTAATAAGGCGACAGACAGGCCAAGAATCAAATTTGATAAAATGTCCAACATTCCATTAATTCTGATAAGAAATTCAGGGTCTGGGGGAAAAGAAACCTAGAGCCATTAACTTCTCACTGGTCACTCCCAGAACCAGAAACAACTGAAAACAAGGCCTACAGAGACGGTGCTTAATTTTGTGGGCTAATTATTAGCTTCTATACTTGCCATAAATTGTTGTGAGGTATTATTTGAAATGTGTTACATTTGTTTATGCTGTGGAACATTTGTTTTAATGATGCAAAGATGTGTTGCATTCTTTTAACTCTGTGAAGCTGTGTTACTTTGCCTGTCTAAAACATCTGATTGGTTTAATAAAGAGCTGAAAAGCAAGGCAGAAAAACAGAATAAATAGAAGAGAAATCTGGAAGAAAAGGATCAAGGAGGAAGAAAAGAAGGGGCCAGCCACGCAGCATGAAATAAGAAAGAGAGAAAAGATATAGAGAAATAGATAAAAGTGGGGCTGGAGAGGTGGTTCAGAGGTTAAGAGCACTGGCTGCTCTTCCAGAGATCCTGAGTTCAATTCCCAGCAACCATATGGTGGCTCACAACCATCTGTAATGAGATCTGGTGCCCTCTTCTGGCCTGCAGGCATACATATTATG
>NW_004949096.1:29087381-29119460 GCF_000317375.1 Microtus ochrogaster
AAAGATTTAAATGTGTTTGGGGCTGGAGAGATGGCTCAGGGGTTAAGAGCACTGGTGGTTCTTCCAGAGGACCTGGGTTCACTTCCCAGCACCCACATGGCAGCTTACAACTGCTGGTAACTCTACCTCCAGGGGATCTGACACCCTCGCAAAATACCAATGCACAGACAGTAAAAATAAATAAATCATTTAAAAAAAAAAAATAGAGAAAGGTAAAAGCCCAGAGGCAAAAGGTAGATGAGATAATTTAAGAAAAGCTGGTTAGAAACAAGCCAAGTTAAGTAAGGCTGGGCATTCCTAAGTAGGAATAAAACTCAGTGTGTGATTTATTTGGAGGCTGGGTTATAGGCCCTCCCAAAGAGCAAAGAACAAAGAAGAGCCCATAGAGTAATAACAACCGACTATAATAAATACTTGTTAACATCCGAGAAAGGGAGGGCAGGGGGAGAGGCTGTAAAAGTAAAGACTTAGTGGTAAAAGACTTGCCTATCACAGGTGAGGTTTAACCCTTAGTACAAACAAGACAAAACAAAACCCATTCACAGAAATTCCCCAAACCAAAACCTTGAAGAAAAGTGAGATGACACTGTTTG
Organism: Microtus ochrogaster; assembly: GCF_000317375.1. Taxonomy (NCBI): domain Eukaryota; kingdom Metazoa; phylum Chordata; class Mammalia; order Rodentia; family Cricetidae; genus Microtus; species Microtus ochrogaster. The sequence continues at coordinate 29,087,975 of NW_004949096.1, forward strand.
CATATCTCATAACAAACTTGAGATTTTTCAATAAAATAAAAGAGCATTTTGTGTATTCATCCAAAATGAAGCTCCTCTGCCATACAGTGAAAGGCATAAAGCAGATCACGAGACTCAAATGCTACAATGAAGATCAGGAAGATCTATAAACCAGCTCAGGACTGAGCAACTCTGCAGTCTGGCTTACCCAACAGCGGTAATTCTGCATCAGATTCAGTCGCACAGCCTGGATGCTTCCATCATAACAACCAGTGTAAATCTGGAGAAAGAGGTTCAGGGTATCAAACTAAATATACACAAGAAACAAATATAAAAACACCCTTCACGGAAGTATAAACAAACAGAAACCTCACATAAAACCTGGGTTCAGACACCAAAGTGGAGCAGTAATTTCCTGACCTTTGATCAGAGCCCCCTTGAAACTGTGCTCCTGAGAGGTCACCCTTGAGCTGTGGCTCACAGCAAGGATGGCAGGGCTCCAAGGTTTCTGCTTACTCTGTACTGGGACAGTGCTGCCTACTGGGAGTCTGTATTCAATGCAAAAAAAGGGTTTTACTACTCAAGATCTTGAAAACATCCATTCCAGTTCAAGCTCACAACTAAAAATAAAACCCTCTAAACTAAAGCAGGGAGCCTTTAATCCCAGCACTTGGGAGGTTGAGGCAGGCTTATCTCTCTGAGTTCAAGGCCAGTCTGGTCTACACAGCGAGTTCCAGGCCTGGCCTGCCAAGACTACACAGTAAAACCCTGTCTAAACAAATAAGAAAGAAAGGAAGTTAGTTAAGTAGTGTAGTAGGAGCTGCAGGCTGTGTTCCTGCCGCCCCAGTTCCTGGTCGCCTGGCTAGCTTTTAACCCGAAATAACAACACACAAACTGTATTCTTTTAAATACTGCTTGGCCCATTAACTCTAGCCCTTACAGGCTAATTCTCATATCCCGATCAACCCATCTCTAATAATCTGTGTAGCATCAGTCTTACCGGGAAAGATTCAGCATGTCTGACCTGGCAGCTTGCTTCATGGTGTCTGCCTGGGAGATGGGAGCATGGCCTCTGAGCTCACTTCCTCCCAGCATTCTGTTCTGTTTACTCCTCCCACCTATGTTTTAACCTATAAGGGCCAGCCAACCAGTTTCTTTATTTTTTAACCAATGACCTTCCTCCATCAAAGTAGGATTGGGTACGTTGGCGCTGACAATGCCACATTGGCCAAATCTTCTTAGTTCCCAGTGTCCTGTTCAGAGCATGTCTGCAAAAGCAGCACTCATTCTTTTTAGAGCATCTAGTCACATATTCCATTAACAGTGGTAATATAGATTTGACTTATTTTAGCTATTCATAGACACAGAATGACCAATAATGTTGCTGGGTTGCTTCCCACTATTATGACACAACACGGGGGCACATCACAATCAAGCTGGTAAGATGTCACTTTGGAAGTAGTAAAGGTAGACACATTATTATCAGCATATCGGGGCTGAAGTAAACACATTCAGAGGCAAACATCTGACAAAATAAGCAATACCCACCACACTTTTATGGATGGTCATACACATAATCATGTCTTTGTGTCCTCCATAAACTTGCAGTCGATCATGGGACTTAGGTGGAAGAAAAAAAGTTAGAGAATTAAGTCAGTGAAGGACTTGACACCAATGTCTTTACAATCAAAGTCTCAAACCTGAAGTCACTACAAGGAGAACTGGACAGGGTTTAAGAGGCTGCAGATGCTCTTCAGAAAGCATCTAAGTTTTGTTAATGGTAACACTAAGCTTCCTGACCTTCATGGCAGCAAGGTCAGGAATTCAGAGACATTGGAAGTTTGGGGCCAATGGGCTACACAGCCCTGTCTCAATCCCTGTCCACTTATCCACCCTATCCCCCCAAAAGAGAAAGGAAGATGGTAAAAAACCATGCTAATTTTGACAACTAGAAGCCTGAGCAAGTATCTCAGAGTGGTTTCTGGGTGTAGATTTGGCCTGGCTGCTTCCTAATCATTTTGGAAGGCTTTTTGAGAGTGTAGATTTAAAGGTGCCTATCCTTACTCCAGACCATCTCCTCAAAGCAGTCATGCCAAACACATGGGCCCAATCCTACCTGTAATTCGTAGACTCGGACAAACTTGTCCAGGCAGGCAGTTACCATCACCTTCCCCAGGATATTCACCACGGTCACTGCGTGATTGTGACCTTTATAGATGCGCACAAGCTCACCAGTCTGCACCAGAAAAGAGGGACAGTTCCTAGTCTGGCTTTTAGGGTTCCAGCAACACTGTATGACTGCAAGGTTCTAAGGGAACTATTCCGAGGCGCTGTAGACAAGCACAGCCACTCTGCTGCTAGCAGCGCACGGTGTCACTCTCACAGTACTGTAGCCCACAGACAACATTACACATGCCCTGTGACTAACGTTTGTTGACTTTGTGTATTTCGTATACACAACTAGGAGAGTCAGTTCTCTTCTGCCATGTGGGTTCAGGGGATGAAACTTAGTTTATGGGATTTCGGGGTAAGCTCCTTTACCTGCTAAGCCATTTACCAGCCCTTCTATTTCTGGAGTGAGAGTATCCCCAATCCAAAAGTCATAAATGCTCCAAAATCCGCAAGTTTATAGCATAGACAATCACAAGTGAAAAACTCTATACCTCACCCCATTTACAGTCAAAACTCAAGACACACTAAAAAACAAAATTATCTTCAAGCTATGTGTACACGAAACAAATTTTATATTTATACCCAAGATCTTTTTTATATACGCACACGCAATATACAAATATATAAATCTGAGCTAAGAAATGAGAGCCAAGCAGGCCTCTCACTTTCATCATTTCACTGGTCCAGTAAAAGTCAGGATGGCCTGGACTCCACCTGCAGACCAGGAACCGAGCTTCTGCGCTGCATCTGAGAACTAAGAGCAGTCTCAAACCGGTTATCTGTATCTGTTCTACTTTAAACACTCTCTGAGAGCCATGGTCCTCAAGCTTAAAAGAGGCATTCAAATGAAACTTCAAGTCTTTCTCTGATTAATTTTTTTTGATGAAGTTAGAATTTCCAGGAGGTTTGAAATTACCCAACAGCACACGCACACATATGGGGTTATTATTATTCCTTTTCACTAGATAATGGGAGATTTAAACATTAAGAGTGCTGAGGAAGCCTTCCAAACTTCCTTCCACCTCACCCCCAGCTTACATGGATGTTGTGAGCATGGACTGACTGGTCACTGGAGCCGCTGAACACAAGGTCATTCACCACCTTAAAGAAAACCAGAGTCAGATTTTGTGCAAGGTGACATTAACACACAGTGGCAAATGAGACTTTCCATCCATTCATTTTGAGATGAATACAAACTGTGTACAAAATAATGTTTCCCAGACAAGTTTTCTAACTGGAAATGTATGTCTTACCACCAGGCACCGTGATGAACCTGCCAGAACATTACTAGGTTCATGACCTCTGTGGACCGACTATGAACTGCCCTAGAAGGGCATTAGACTGTGCCCACACTACAGTAAAATACATTGTTTCTTGATAGCTAGCATTATTAAAAATGGTTGTTCATTCTGTGACCCACGCACAGAAGACTGCAATCTCCTTGACTGTGCTCTTTTCAAGACTCTCACAACACACCACACGGCAGTGGAAATGTCCAAACCTATTTACTCACCTTCATGCAAAGAACGGTCTTGCTGTGGCCCTCCAGGGTTCTGAGCAGGAGCCCGTTCCGTGCATCACGGACACTAATGGTACAGTCATAAGATCCTACGACCAGCAGTTTGCGGGCACCTTCCTGAGCTGTGGCGAGACAGCTCACTGCCCGAGGGCCATGGCATTCGAAGATCTCCTGTTGCTTGTTGTTCTAAAAAACAAACCAACATTCTATAAAACCAACTTAGCAAGAAAACCCCAAAAACAACTAACCAAAACTGCTACAAACTCACATCTACTGCCCACCCTAAATCCTGAATGTTCCAATCCCTGGCGTGCCAGTTCCAACTATCTTGGGACCTCTTTTCCCTAATATAGTAGGGCAAAATCGTCCATTACAAATTATTTTATAGCTCAACCTGAACTGTCCTGACCCTGATAACACGTCAATTCCAGTGGAGTTTTTGCCAATAGTTTCTGTAGACTCTCAGTTATTTTTCCTTTTTTGAAAAAGGGTCTTGCTAAGCAGCCCAGCCAAGCCTTGAACTTACTATGTAGCCAGCCCAGACTACACTCAAACTCACAAAAATCTCCTGCTTCAGCCTTCCCAGTGCTGAGATTATAGGCAAGAGCCACTATGCCTCTCTTCCCATTTGTCCCCCAAAAGATATGATACATAGCTCATGATGTTTCAAAAAATCTCTCCTGAGAGGTATTCATTTTCTTAGAGCATTTTAGATTTATTTCACTTGTGTGTATGTTTGTTTGACTGGGAGGGAGGGTGCTCTGCCATGTGTGTTCAGTCCCAGTGGAGGCCATAAGAGGCACCAGCCCTCCTGGATCTGAGTTACTGGTATTGCGAGCAGCAGACATGAGCGCTGGGAACTGAACTCTGGTCCTCTTAACCACTGAACCATTGTTCCAATTTAATAAAAAGTTCAAACTCTCAGGGATGGACCTGATTCCTGTGGGCATGTGGTACACAGACATATGCAGCAAAATATTCTTACACATTAAATAAGATAAATACATCTAAAACAAACAAAACAAACTTTAAAAAACTCCTCAAATTCTCCACATTAGTCTTACTTTCATCTTCTGATACCTCAAACTGCCTCCCCTCTGGAGATGCTAGCTCTCATGAAGTCATTTAACAGAAAACAGCAGCCTTTATATCAGAATGGTATCTTTACACCACAAACCCTATAAAAAATACGTGTTTCACCTCACACTTCATTCATGTTTCCCTTCTCCTACCCTGCTTGCCAGTCTTATTCACAAAGCTGCTCATTTCCCCCCCAAAATTTTTAAAAGGTACAGAAGGTACATACATGAAGTAAAACTCCTAGAAACTAAGCAGAAAGCAGCGTTGGCAGCTAAACAATCTTGACCTGCTAAGGAAAGCCTGGAGTTCAGGGCTGAGTGAGAAACAGTTTGGTGTGCAGTACTATGCTCTGCACTATAGGGGCATAGGCAACCAACGAAGCGAAGAGTTCAACCTATTCACACCCAACCCTTTCAAACCTGCTCCCTCTCTCAAATTCCCACCATGTAAAACCCTTTTCCATCTGATATCACCAAATGCTCCCTTTGTAATTGATCTCTGACATTAAATAACTGTACAAAAGAGAAAAAACATTTTATAACTATCAAGCTTCTGTCCTTTATAAATAAAATTTTAATATACTCTTATGTCCTTATTCCTAGTGCTTAATTCAACCTAATCAGGAGAGTGACACTCATGTCTTCAGTTAAACACATTAGAGTCTTCACATTTCATTTTAAAGGTTTCTAAAAAGCAAAGCCATGCTCCATCACATTCCTTATATGGTCCCAGCCAGCGCTGCACCAGGACCACTAAGACTGACAGGGACACGGTGCCACAAGCAGCCGTACTCACAAGCCCTGCTCCGGTACACATCGCACCCATTTCCTCTTCTTCACCCTAGCCTATCCTTCCACGCCAGCTGCCCACAAAGCCTCCGACAAGGTCTTCCCAACTCTACTAGTAAGGCTTCTCCAAGTTGTCAGGGTGCACTTACTTTCCAAAGCAGAAATGGGAGCAAGGCTTTTGATGTGTAAGCTCACTACTACCAGGCCATCGGGAAATTATTTATCAACTAGACACAACCTAGGCTCAGCTGGGAAGAAGAGTCTCAATGAAGGTTGTCAGGTTGGCCTGTCTAAGTCTAAGTACCATATGGGTGGTACTGTTCTCGGGTCTGGTGCCTGACTAGGAAAGTGAAGCAAGGGAGCTGAATAAAAGTTTGCATGTATTCACTTCCTTCTGTTCTTGGCTAGTGGCTTCAAGTTCTTGCCTTGATTTCCACTCCGTCTAACCTGGAACTATCAGCTAAATAAACCTTTCCTCTTTGAGTTGCTTTTTGGCTGGGTTATTTCATCACAGCAACAGAAACTAGGCTACTCTGGGGCCCAGGACAGGAAGATGGTGAAGTTTGCTCACCAAATGGATTCATCCTTGGGCTGGAAAAGAATGACGCTGTACAGCGGTTAGAGGAGACCTCTGACTGACTTTCCCTCACAGAACCCTAAGTCAGCCTCCAATCCTCATTAGCGTCAGAAGTCAGGGGCCCAGATTCATTTTCCATGCTGTCACAAGATAGACTGATTTAATCCATGACTCATTATTTGGCCCAAATATTCAGGCTTGGTTTAATTTAGTAGGGCTACATTTGGTCCTGGCATTTGTCTGAGCAGACAGAAAGGAGGACAGATTTCACTTGCACTAGAAGACAACTGTTTTTAAATAAAGGTTAGTTCTTTCCTCAAACCAGAAGAAAGAGATGGCCTCCCACTATTTCCCACAGCAGGGAAATTCAGCTCACTCCCCCAACCACTGACCTTTATGTTGAAAGTGACCACGGTGCCATTTGCTAGTCCAGCATAGAGGATTTTCCATCTATTATGAAGGCAGAGAACCCGGTCTTCCAGCTTTAACTGTTCTATACATTCTCGGGTCTGAAAAAACAAAACAAAAACCCCCACACCCCAAATAATCCCTTACTAACAGAGGATAGTGGTAAATGTGTGAACAGTTATTCCTCAAAATGCTTTAAAATGAGGCTGAAAAGCATGGTAGATTATCTTAAGTATTTTTCTTCTTTAAAATATAAGGTCAAGATCCCAGGGTGTAAGAGTACTATCAAAAAACAGTTTAACCATACTGGTATTTCTAACTAAAAATGTATAAATTCTTAAAAGGGCTGACTTAAGTGTTAAGCTTCTGAAACAAATAAAGATAAATAAATTATAAAGCTGCATTTGGCAGGCTGGTGATGTGGCTCAGTTGGTAGAGTATTTGTCTAGCAGGCAGGGAGTCCTGGGTTCAATCCCCAACATATCCTATAATAGGTGTAATGGCTCATGCCTGTTTCTCAGTGTTTGTTCTGACACATGCGTCCCAGTATGGAAGCCAGAGGACAACGTACAGAGCCAGTTCCTTCCTTCCATCATATGGACCCCATGGATCTGAACTTTGGCCATAAAGAGGGCACCAGATCTCAGTACAGACGGTTGTGAGCCACCATGTGGGTGCTGGGAACTCAGGACCCCGGGAAGAGGAGCCAGTGCTCTTAACCGCTGAGCCACCTCTCTAGCCCTAAGCTCAGCTTTTTTTTTTAAATATTTATTTATTATATATACAATATTCTGTCTGTGTGTATGCTTGAAGGCCAGAAGAGGGCACCAGACCCCATTACAGATGGTTGCGAGCCACCATGTGGTTGCTGAGAATTAACTCAGGACGTTTGGAAGAGCAGGCAATGCTCTTAACCTCTGAGCCATCTCTCCAGCCCCCTAAGCTCAGCTTTTCTGGGAAAAGAATTCAGATCTTCTTCAAGGCAAGCACTTTACTGACTTGTTTCTCTAGAATCGATAAAATTTAACTTTTAAAGAAATTAAATTAACAGGGACCAGTGAGACGGCTGAGCAGATGAAGGGTCCTGCAGCCAAGCTTGATCAAACCTTGGACCACAAGGTGGAGAGGAAAAACTCAGTGAGTCATTCTCTGGCCTCCACACACAAAGTAAGTAAGTATAATTGAAATATTGCAACTAAGATTAATTCTGACACATGATATAAGAGAATATTTATGAGAAAGACCAAGGGAACTATATTGTTAATTAAATTAATAGATACTGATGAACAAACAGAAAATGTGGTTCATGCTGAATCTTCTATCTACCTAAGATAGTATCAGCATGCTAAAATACACTCAGAAACAAACTGAGAAAGTCAAAGAAGAAGAGTAACAGAAAATATAGTTAAAGGTTCAATATTACCACTCTGACTTCTCTAGAGCCGCCTACCTTGACATCATAACAGCGAATGGTGTGGTCACTGGAACCAGTGTACAGGACAGAATTCTTCCCAGAGGTGTGAGTGACAAGCAGGCAGTTCACTTTGGAAATGTGGCCCTCGAAGACACCAATACACTTCCGACTCTGAAAATCAAGCACAGGTCAGATTCTTACGTACAGGATTTTAGAAGGTATGGTGGTTTGCGCCAGAAATGTTCACCAGTCTTAGGTATCTGGTGGTGCTGTCTGGGGGAGGTTTAGGCGGTACAGCCTTGCTTGGATAAGCTATGTCAAAGGGGGCAGGCATTTCCAGTTCACTCTCTCTGCTCCATGCCTGAGGTTTAAGATGGGAATTTCCTCATCCTGCCACTGTGCTGGCTGCCACCCTGTTCCTGCCACTAGGAATACAGCCCTCTGGAACTGGAAGCCCAAACAAACCCTTTCTTCTAGAAGATGCCTTGGTCATGGTGTTTTATCACAGTGATAGAAAGAGTAACCAATATGGAGGACTTAGACAATGTCCTTTGTTAATAAAAACAAGCAAAAACTTTCAGTTCATTCCTATATTGACCCCAATTATGCTGCTCAGTACACAAAGTGTGCTCAGTGAACATCTGTTGTCCACTGGATGCCCAACAAAGTCACATACAGTGAGATACCTACAACCATATACTGACTAAGCCACACCCAAAAATACCTAGGTGGTTCACAATGAGGCAGGAGAGAATTTCACTTAATGCCTAGGTCAAGTTTTTCTAATATATGAACCAAGGAACCTAGCAAATCCAAACTGCTGCTAATTGTCCAGAGAGTTATGCATTTGATTGCCAGATTATGAGATTGCACAACAATTTAAAAATATCAGGTGCTGGGGCTGGAGAGATGGCTCAGAGGTTAAGAGTATTGCCTGCTCTTCCAAAGGTTCTGAGTTCAATTCCCAGCAACCACATGGTGGCTCACAACCATCTGTAATGGGGTCTGGTGCCCTCTTCTGGCCTGCAGGCATACACATGGACAGAATATTGTATTAAAATAAATATTTAAAAAAATATCAGGTGCTATCACTGGTCCTAGTAGCTTAGGAAAAATCTATCTTAAATGCTACGTCTGCATATATAACAAGATCTATTTAGAATATACATACATACATCCATACACACATCTCACAACTTGAACTCTAGACCTGATTTCCCAGATTTAGATGTTTGGAGACGCAGATTCATGTAGCTTAAAACACTTCAAGCCTTTGTACCAGAGGGTAGCTTTAAACTCCCAATCCTCCTGTCTCTATTTTCCAAGTGATGGGATTACAGGCATATGCTACCACACCCAGCTCTGCTTTTGCAGAGCACATACTCATACTGATTTCTTCTTGGGGTCACTTCCAATAGATCTAGGGGTCACGCCCCTAGATTACATAACTGCTTGCACAGGAGAATTTTTTTCTAATTGAGAGAGGAAGATACCTGAGAGGTAGGCACCTCTCAGAACTACATTTTAGGAAATGTGACTAGAGAAGGCAGAGCTGTCCCCATGGACTGCATGATCCACTGCCTCTAGGACAGCCTACAACCCCTGGGAAGCCAGTACGCTTGTTCCCTCCACTGATGCTAGGAACAACACAAGTGAGTTCTAAAGGCTGCAACCAGAGGTTCTCCAAACATCATTCTTACCACCAAATTATAGACTCGGACACTTGCGTCTGCCGAGCAGGTGTACAGCAAGTTTCCAAATATCTGAATTGCATTCACTGCAGCTTGGTGTCCTTCAAAGCTCCCTTCTGTTGGCTCATCATCATCTCCTGGCTCTGAAGATATTTCTAGAAATCAGAAACAGGTTTCAGACACATGTCTGCTACAGACTGAAAAGATACTAAGTCAAAGTCATCACAACCATCTAGAGGATTTAAATGAAGTCACCGAAAGATTCTCCTAAGTCCTAGCTCCCCAAGCAGAACGTCACAATTTTCAAAGTTCTTCATTGGGAAGACTCCACCAAAAAACAAGGACAACTTTAAAACCAATGAGGTCAGAAAAGGGAACCAGTTAAGACAGATGTGCGCGTGAGCTTGCAAAGTTCAGGACCTACAGACTTGGCGCTGTAACCTCTCACTTCAACTCCTGCTCTGTGAACACTTGTAAATAGGTTTAAACTGACTAGACTTCTAAACTCTAAGAACCCTTTCCCCGCAGCTACTTTTAAACAAACAGAACAATTACCTGAAGAGTTCTTGGATGCTTTTATGGAGGAGATCACTGTCTGAGTTTCTGCCACACTGAAAAAATAAAAGCAACAATTTCTTGGCATCTGGAGACCAGGACAGATGGTAAAACTAAAAATTTTCTAACTCAATTTTTCCACCTGAAATTTCTTTGAAATTTACAACAGTCAAGAGAAAACAACGCCCCCCAAAAAAAAACAACTTCCAAGATTTGATTTTCCCCTGTTCATAACTTTTTTCACATAATTTTTGATTTATAAATTCTAAAATTCTACTTAGAAGAGAAAATGAAGCTGGGTGGTGCTAGCAAATGCCTTTAATTCTAGCACCTGGGAGGCAGAGGCAGGTGGATCTCTGAGTTTAAGGCCGCCAGCCTGGTCTACAGAGCAAGTTCTAGAACAAACAACTAGGCTTATACAGAGAAACCCTGGCTTTAAAACAACAACAACAACAACAACAACAAAGAGTAACTGAAAGAGCAGTTGTGAGAGCCAAAGGTACATTTTAGGTTCTAATTACTATGCCCTAGAGATCCGTGAAACAAAAAATGCCTCTAATCTGTGAGCCCCTTGCCCAAGGACAGATGGTTCCAGAAATGCTGGAGGCCATTGTTTATGCGAGATTAACAAGCCACGTGGTTTTCATTCCCCTAAACAATTTTATTTGAGCCGTGTGCACTGGCCGTGCTTGATCATGTGGGGGTTTCTCAGGAGGTATGCTTGCTCCTGATTGGATCTGATGGAAAATGCAATGAATTATGGGTTTTCCTTAGCAACTTGCCATACTTGATTCTGGGCCATTTCCCAGGAACCTGGGTATGAACTTAAGCCCTACCTGACAGGAACGCCATCCTTGTAGCGGGTGCCAAGCTCACTGGTAGAGCTAACTTCATCACAACCACAACGAGAAGCTTCCACTGGGTTTTGCTCTGCAGAGCTCCAGCTGTCTTTTTTTGATGGGCTGTCTGGTTTCTCTTCTCCAGATTCAGAAGAATCGATGGCAACTACCTCTAACTGAGGATTAGGGACTTCCAGGACTTCCAGGGAGGACTCGCTGTCTGGCTCTGCTCCGAGAGGTTCTTGCTCCCGCCCAGGTCTGCTGTCTCCCCAGGTGGAGGTCGTTACTTTCCCCCCTTTAGCTACCTTTCCAGCCTTTGTCTTTCTTGCAGGCTTAGCAGTGAACACATCCTGTTCAGTGTCACTGTTCTCGGGAACATGGGTGGCCCTCAGCGTCTTCTTCTTCCGGAGTTTCTTCTTCTTCTTGCTCCCTCTAGTTTCTGCTGATGCCAGTGTGGATTCAGCCTGCTGCTCAGCTGGAGAGTGAGTCTCCTTCTCCACAGGGGTTTCGGGAGTGAAAGACAGCCTCAGAAAAGAACTGCTACAGGCTTCAGAACCGCTGCTGCCTTTGGCAGACTCTTCACCTTTGTTTATGCCAGGTCGCTCAGGAGACTGGGAGGAGAGGGAGTTTTCTCTGCTTCTGGAATTTACTTGCCCCACAGGAGAATTCTTATCTCGGTTAGCCTCCAGGCAGCTTTCTGTTGACTCTGAAGTTAATGCTGCAGGGGTGGCTGGGTAAACTGGGAAGCTGTCACTGACCAGTCCTGAATCAGGAAATCAAACAGAAAATCAGCTTCTGCAGCAGGGACTGTGCCTACTGATTTCTCTTCTACTCTGAATGTTCACATATTTAATGGTATACAGGCTTTGCTTTGTATATCATTTGCATGCATACAAGGAATAAGTTCCAGTGCACACATGCCCAGGAACTTGTGTGGAGGTCAGAGGACAGCTTTTGGGAGCCATTCTTACTTTCTACCTTGCATGGAGGCAGAGAATCTCTTACTGCTTCTGCCAATGCACTGTGTACTTGAGGCTGGTCAATGCATGGACTTCTTGATTCTATCTGAGTCCCATTTTATGGTAGTGTGCGGGATTACAACATGGATCTTCAGCGTTTAAGAGTAAATAATTTCGGGGCTGGAGAGATGGCTCAGTGGTTAAGAGCATTGCCTGCTCTTCCAAACGTCCTGAATTCAATTCCCAGCAACCACATGGTGGCTCACAACCATCTGGAATGAGGTCTGGTGCCCTCTTCTGGCCTGCAGACATACACACAGACAGAATATTGTATACATACTAAATAAATAGGGGAAGGAGGGGAATAAATAAATAAATAAATAAGAGTAAATGATTTCATCCACAGAACCTCCTCCTTAGCTCCCACAGACTAAGGTCAGATTATGATTTCTCTATTATACAGTCAGCATGTAAACAGACACTTATGGTTTAAGACGGACTGAAATACAGTTCTGAAATGTAGTTCTGCGGCAGTACTGACTTTGCCTAAAATGCAATTTCCAGCAGCCTACCCCCTTAAAAGATAGGAAATACATAACAAAATATATCCAGTTAATTTTTATTAGATAATCTACTCAAAAGTCAGTATAATTCACTGCATAAATTGTATCTTTTTGCTAATTTTACTTGTGCACGCGGGCATGTGCGAGGGTCAGAGGACAATTTGCAGAAGTCACTTCTCTCTTTTTACAGTATCGACTGCGGGTTGAACCCAGGCTTTCTTCAGGCTTGAGTCACCTCACCAACTCTAATGCGTTAGTTTTAAAAACCTAAATACTAATCCCATAAAAGTAACTTAAAATTCAATATGACAGATCATAGACATTCGATACTAGCATCTGCATAAATACTGCAACAGGGCACCAATAGCAGAAGCTGAGGTAATTTCTCAAAAACTGTTTTTAGCTTAAGGAATCACACAATGCTTCTTTGACTTTTGGCAGGGGGAGCGTATGTATGTGTACATACCATGGCGTAAGTGGACAATACTGAGTGTCAGTTCTTGCCTTCTACCGTATTGAGGCAGGCTCGCTTGTTTTCTGCTGCTGTGCTTCATACTCGAGGCTAGCTGGCCTGCAAGCTTCCAAGTCATTCACATCTTGACCTCCCACACCAAGGAGTGCTGGGATTAGATATGTGCCACCGCACGCAGCTTTTTACGTGGGTTCCAGGGATCAGACTTGAGCTGGCAGGCTTGCCTTGGCTAGCTTATGTCTGCTGAGCCGTTTCATTTGGACTGTCTGTTCTCTGACTGAGTGTTTAATATGATAGGATTTGAAGTAACGAAAACAGTTAAGAAGTTATTTTCAAATGATAACCTGGCAAGTGTTAAGTTCTGGCTCCTTCTCAACCCACATAAGTTCCTGTTAATACCTGTGAACATCAGAACCCTATGGCCAATACAACCACTCGCCTCTCAGGTTTTTAATCAATCCTGGCTTACATCTGAGGTAATAAAGACAGTTAAGTGCTCAAAAATTCAGAGTACACGCCTTAGCACACAAACAGGGTGACCAATCTTAACCCGAGCATCAAACCACAAATGAAACGCCAGTGTGATGTCAATTCATTAAGCTCTGAGAAAATCAGGGAACAATGAAACTTAAATTACATTCTCTGAAACATTTTATTAGTTTCTTAAGAATTTACATTTATTTATATCTGTGTGTTCAGCACAGCTGTGCATGTGGGGTCCAGGGTCTCTCCTCCTCAGGTCATCAGGCTTGGCGACAAGCACCTTGACCCACTGAGTCATCTCCCCGACCACATTCTCAAGTATTTGAAAACGACCCTCCTACATAAATTATGTCAATAAAAAAAAAAAAAAAACTAACTATAATAACTACTTTGAGACCTAGAACAGATTAGGCTGCTCTCTAACTCAGAGATCCACCTGTGTGTGACTTTGCTCTAGCAGGCTTTATACAGTGATGTCTAGTTGTCTTCAGGATTGCCCTGAACTACAGAAAGGCTTACTCACTATTAGTCTGCAGTAATTCCTTGGACACACTGGAAGCAGGGCCTTGGGGCACAGCATTCATACTCCCCTCTTGTTCAGGAGACATGGGCTCTTGTTTAATCTGAACTGATGACTCAGGGACAGTACCATGGACTTGGAAAGCAGACGTGGTTAATTGGAGAGGGGTTCCAGTGGATGGTAGGGACACATGGGAAGGAGGCGGCTCCAGAAACCCTGGGAAAAAGGGAGTAGGCAGCAGTGGGGTCTCAACAGAGGTCTGAGATTGACTGTTCCTTTGTTCTCGTGCTGTGAAGCTGTGGGGAGCCTGTTCTGCCTGCTCAGAGGGCTCATACGTTTCTACAACAGGAAACATAGACAACACATACAAATGCAAGAATGTCACTTGGAAAGTCAGTTTTTATTTGCTTTGTTTTGTTAGAAACAAGGTCACACTATGTAATGCTAGCTGTTCTGGAACTTATTATATAGACCAAACTGGTCTTGAACTCACAGAGATTCACTTGTCTCAGGGTTCCAAGGCTGGGATTAAAGGCACATCTCAGCATACCTGGCATCCAATATGTATATTAAAGGTTACGAAATAATTTTAAGTTGGTCACGGTATTACGCGCCTGTAATCACAGCACTTGGAAGATGGAGACAGAGAATGAAGAGTTCAGCAGCATCATTACCTACCTACCAAGTTTAAGGGAACATGAGCTACATGAGATCCTGTCTCATAAATAAAAATTAGCCAGACATGGTGGCTCATGCCTTTAATCCCAGCACACAGGAGGCAGATCTCTGTGAGTTCCAGGCCAGTGTGGTTTACAGAGCAAATTCCCTGGACTGCCAGGGCTACATTGAAAGACCCTGCATTAAAAACAAACAAACAAACAATAAAAAATAGAAACAAATAAGAAATTAAATTAATAATGTGATAGCATCCTCCCTTTTAACTTGTCCAAACACAATGTAGACAACCAACAAAGGCAGAGAAAAAAAATTAAATATTAAATAGCTTATCCAAGTCATACAGTTACTAATGGAAGCCAAGATTTGAATTCAGTGCTTCTGATTCCTAACCAAAAGTCTCCACTGCTTCTTTTCCTTCTTCCATTACTGCAGTCCCACACTATTAACTGAACCTCGGGCCTTGTCAATATCAAGCAAGCACTCAACAACTACGCTATATCACTAATTCTTCTCATTTTTAGATGTAGGCGGGTCTTGAATTCACTCTCTAACCCATATAAATCTTGATCTCATGATCCTCCTGAGCAGGAAACCACAGGCCTGGCCACTCAGCCCAGTTGTTAAAACATCTTTGAGACGCACAGGCCTCTGGGTGAAACCCTGGAGACATGCAGGAAACTGTGTGACACTCCCATGGCTTCTTTGCTTTACCCGGACAGAGAACAAAAGGTCACAATACCTTGTAATCCTTGTAGAATCTGTATTCTGTGAGTCCTCAGTGCGTTCATCTCCATAGTTATCTGAAAGTAAAATACTTTGCTAAGCATTCTCGAATCCAACACCAAGCTTGCCAGCATTCCTAGTATTCTCTAGCTGTTACCTGCTGCTTGAGCATGAGCAACCTCTGAACTTCCACATAAGCTGTCTGCAGAGCAGCCCGCGCCTGCAGGAGGTTGTTATCCATGCACTGCAGCGACTTGTTCAGTTCTTCCTCTCTTAAGGAGATATTCAGTAGCTGGTCAACCTGAGAACGTTCTGTCAAAACAAAACAAAAGGGCTGGTTTAATAATAGTTCCTTCAAAGGTAGAAACACACGTGCTCAGCACAAACACATCTTCTTCCTGACAGGTAAACAAGACTTATGGATCTCATAAAACAAGAACCAGAAGGGGACTTTCAGTTTCCACCCCCACTTACTGTGTTTGAGATCTCAGCCCTAGAACAATGGCTCTGGTCGTGTTTCCCTTTCTTCTGCTGTCCATCGAGCTCCTCACTTAGGGCTTTGGGTGAGACCGAGCCTCAGACTACAGAACGTGCTTTTGAAACCATGTTCTAATCTGTTTCTCAGATTCAAACAGTTCCCTTTTACCAGACTCTTGCTGGTTTTTTGAGACAGGGACTACATGGTCTCAGCTGACCTGGAACTTTCAGACCCACTTGCCTGTCTCTGCGGAGAGCTGGGATTAAGGGCACCAATCACAACTGGCCTATTTATGGTTTTTGTTGTTGCTATTGTTGGGGTCTCATTACATAGCAGAGTTTGGCCTTGAACTTTCTAAGCATTTGATAACCTCGAGCTACTTACTGATCCTCCTGCCTCCACCTCCCCAGTGTGCTAAGGAGCACTTTTTGTTCTGTGACTGTGTTGCAGTTCTCTTTATGAAAGCTCCCCAATGAAGATGCTGAATAGAAACCTAAACAGACCCAAATCAGAGCCTGTTCTTTCTGCTACAAACTCCTTAATTCACATCAGAAAAGCAAACACGGAACCTCAAAAATATAAAGGTGAAGCCAGGTGAGCTGGCTCCCAGCTGCAATCCCAGCACTTGGGACTTGGAGGCAGAGCTACTCTGAGTTCAAGGCTAGTCTGAGTCACAGGACAACAAAAAAAGTGAGAGGGACACAAATTTAATTAAATTACCTGTTCCTTCTCATTCTAATTGGTGAAATTAGAATCAGTGAAATTTCCTGCCTATACATATATGCCTATGATATAACTTAGCTTTCAGTTCTATATGGCATCATGTTTTCTTCAGCAGCAGCAACTAACATTGCAAGAAATCATACTTTTCTTCACTTTTTTTTTTTTTTTTTTTTTTTTTTGTTTTTTGAGACAGGGGTTTCTTTTTAACAGTCCTGGCTGTCCTCAAACTCACTAAGGTTGCCTGCCTTTGCCTCCGAAGTGCTGGGATTAAAGGCGTGTGCCACTACTACCATGCTCTTTTCTCTGCTTTTAAACAAGACCACAATATAAGAAAAACCATGTACGAGTTAGGTATGGTGGCACAAGTTTGCAATCTAGCTTTCCAGAGGCTAAAGCAGGATTGTAGCCCAGGCCATCCTGGGTCTATAGACAGGTGATACCCAGTGCTGAGGACTGAACCAGGGGCCTCATGCCTTCTAGGCAAGTAAGTACTTTACCACTGAGTCACAATTCAGTTCCTTTCTCAATAAAAACAAACAAACAAACAAACAAACAAACAAACAAACACATACAGCAAGCCTTGTGGTATGCTCTAAGCTTGTAATTCTAGCACATGGAAGGCTGAGACAAGAGGATCTCTAAGTCTAAAGCCAGTCTTGATAACATAAGGTTACCTATCTCAAAGGCCAATCTTGACTATATAGCAATACCACCTCAAAACAAACAGTAAGTACTATGAAGCAGATGTTCAGTGTTTGATGAGTGGAAACTGACATGTCAAATTATAAAAAAGCCAAAGTGCTATCGGGAACTTCTTGTGCTCAGAGATACAGGTAGAGCACCTGCCTAGCGTGTATGAGGCCCTGGATTCAATCCCTAGCATTGCAAAAATAAAAACAATAGGCCAGGCAGTGGTGGCACACACCTTTAACCCCAGCACTAGAGAGGCAGAGGAAAGTGTATCTCTGTGAGTTGCAGGACAGCCAGAGTTGTTAACACAGAGAAACCCTGTCTTAAAAAAAAAAGACTCCAAACAAACAAAAACAAAATAATTAAAACAATTATGTTCTGCTATAGAATTCTATAGCCATACCTTTCTTTCCTTTAATTTTCCTCCGTTTATTTTTTCTCTCAAGACTTGGTAGTTCAGGGGAAGATCCATCCTGAAGAGAAAGAAAATTGAATATTGAATATATAAATAAGGGAAATTCTGCGAGAGAGGAACAAAAGGAATGAGTTTTAAGATAGCCATATGCTACCTTTTGCTACTGCTATTATCTCTGAGAGAACAATACAGGCCTTGTGCACAACTCAACTGGTAGTTGACTTAAGGTTTTTAATACAAAGCCCAAGGTCAAGTGCTTTCTGGTATAGATTAGTACAGCCCACGTGCCCAGCCTTCCATGTAGGTAAAATGACATGCAGAACCAAGGACATTTTAATTGATTTCGTCACGGCATAGGTTCCACTCTAAATTTCCATAGTTTCCAACAAAAAGCCAAACTACCTTAATAGGCAAACCTCAAGATAATGGCTTTTCAAAAGGGTACACCTCAAGCTTCCAGAATATTTAAAATCACTAACAGTATCTTCTCTGGCTTAGAGAAGCAGACTCAGGGCTTGAAGTAGGTCTAAATCTGTTAATCACTTCAGTTTCAAAGGGAGGGGGGGTGCCAGATTACAGACAGTATGACCACCAGCAGCTTTTTTGGTTTGTTTTGCTTTTCCAGAGAGGGACCTTGGAATAGGGATATCACCACTACCACCACCATCACGGAGCCAGAGGAGTACAAGTTGGTTAAATGAAGGCAAAGTGTGTTACACGATCAGGTGGGGTACTACGGACGAAAAACAATTACAAGGACTCAGCAGTCATTACACAATGTCCATGTATACGCACTCTACCACTATCCAATCTCTTCAGCGGTAAGCCTTCCAGCTTAACCAGGAGTCCCACATTCGCACACGCCTCTATGAAAGCAGAGTGAGTTTCGCCTGAAGACGTGACCTCTCCTTAGGCAGGTGAACCACTGTACATTCGTATCACATTACATCTAGCTTAGTGGAGCTACTCAGGTGAGGAGCCAGAAGGATGAAGGTCAAGAGTCTGATATTTTACTTCAGAGCAAGGAAACTACATCCAGATAACCCAATAAAACTCAGTTGAGCCTTTCTCATCAATACTCAAGGACTTCACACAAGACACCTTACAAAAGCACGGGGACTCATACTCACCCCGGTGGCTCTTCGCTTCTTTCTAACACTGTGCCCATCATTCTGCTCAGCACCTGAAGTACAGCTACTGTCAGTGGCTGCATCTGCTAGGCTGGAGATCGCATGAACTGAAGATGCATTTGATGATAGTGAGTTTCCCTCTCCACTGCTCTCCTGGGCACGGTGCTCCAACGATGGTGTAGACCTTTCCTGGCTGTGCAGCTCTCTGGCCGAATGCATGAAAGGCATCATGGGATCAGATGGTAACTGTGCACTATGTCGCCTTTGGGTAGGAATGTTTCCAACCCTTTCACCTGTTCTGACAGAGGGAGTCAGAGGTGCCACTTCCTGATCAAGATACATGGCTGCCTTTTGACTCGGGGCAGTACTCAATGTGTTACTAGGTGAAGCAACCTGCTGGGGTTCATTTTCTTTGCCGGTACCTTCCTCACTAAAGAAGGTATATCCAGGAGCCCTGTCCACGATCACGCTGCTTTCAGAAAGGCTTCGTTTTCTTGCCAAGCCGGAGGATGTGGAAATGGAAATACCTTCCCACTGGAATCCTTCAAGTCTGGACAGATCAGGCTCTTCATCTAAATCCAAGACTTCCTGTTCATTTTGAACCAAAGGTACCATTTCTATGCCAAACCTTTAAAAAGGAAAGAGAAAAAAAAAAGGGAACAAATGAGATGCAGCTGGGGAGGAGCACAGGAGCACCACGTAATGTGGTAGGTTACAGAGGTCAGTTCCTGCAAGGGATTCAGAGAGGAAACACACACTGCAATGCCACAGGCACTAAAACAGAATGGTACACAGTTACAGAGTGCACACAAGTTAGTAACAACTGGGTTGCCCCTCCCCCTTCAAATAGAGCTTTTTCCATAATAAACGTTTTAAAAACAAAGAAACCAGTTTAGCAAACATTCACAACCACTAAGTATGCCTCTCTATGCTTTACCACACCATGCACTATTATTCAAAGGCCTAAGAAAGAAAAATTAATCAGCAAGAACAGTAAAGACCCTGAGCCTGGAGGGTCACACTTATACTGCTGCAAAATTATGGTTTTTCAAGTAAGCAAAGGTATGTCGAACACTCCTTGACCATTCAGAGCAGCACCTCAAAACATGTCGAGCTTAGGAGAAAGCACTCTGACCCTCTCTGTACCCCTGAGCCGAGTGACAGGCGGCAAGAGCAGATACAGGGAAAATTTTACCATTGGTTCTAAACATTAAGGTTCAGAGGGAGATACCACGCTCTGGTCCATTTGAACCAAAGTGACAGATTTCTGATGGTGTTTTCCTAGGTCCATAGTGAGTTTCTCAGGTGTGCCCCATCTTTACTGCACTGTCAGGAAAGACTGTCACATGTGGCAGACAGGGGCAGTCACGGTTTGATACTGAATTAAAGAAGACATCTACAATTGATATTTTTGACATACATTTAATTAAGTAGAACATAAACTCTCTTTTAATCAAGGCCAACCGGCGGTACCCTTCAAAAGAAAGCAAGGACAGATACTGAAGGAGGCACACACCTGGGTAAACCTTTGCCCAGCTCTTGCTTTTTCTTGGTTACTTGTTGAATGACCTGTTCCCAGTTGACATTTCTCCTTGACACATTTAGAATCTGTCGTAGGGTTGGCTTAAGCCCAGACTCCTTCTCTGTTTCATTCTTTCGGTGGCCGCTAATATTCCGAATCCGTCGAGCACTATTGAGGTTTGGCTCTGGAAGATGTGTTCCAGTTTTGCTCTTCAAACTAATGTGTCGGGTTAGATCTCTCTGGAGCGAGGCAGGAAAACCAAGTTTACTTAGATCTGGCAGGAGTGTGCCTGGAGGCTGATTACTGATATCACTTTTCTGAAGCTCTGTGTCCAAGCTAGCACCCTCAAAGCTCTCTGTTTCAAAAGGTCTATCAGATTTAACAAGGTTGTTATCCTGTACACCTTCTAGAGAGGTCTTCAAGTCTAGCAGTAAGCTAGAGTGTGAACTGGCTGCTTCCGCTACCTCTAACTCGGCCTCTTTCTGGTGAACTGTGGGATGGTGTGGGGAGGTGGAAAGGGTCCCAGATGTGCCCAGGACCTGGCTCCCTAGCTCCTCGCCCGCAGTGTGAGCACTACAGGATGCGGCCTCTGTAGCTGCCAGATCCACTGCTCCACTTTTTTCGCTGTGCTTTTCTGGATCAGATGTGGCACCATCAATTTCAGCCGAGCGCGCCTGACACTCAATGTTTACAGAGTCTTCTGCTGACTCCTCCACACTCCTACTTTCTTTTACACGGTTCTCAGGCCTTTTGGGCGCGCTAAGGAGCGGCTTCCGCGGTGTTTTGGAACACTGGAGTGCCTCTTGAGCTTTCTGTGATGTGTCATTTAACTTCTGGTCAGGTTCCTTTTCAGAGCCTGACACAGTTTTACTCCCCTTTAAAACACGAGGGCATACGTCATGTGACTTGGGTGAGTAGGAAGAACCATGGCTACCTTCTACAGTGGATTTGTTCAAGAGATATGAACGATCTCCAGGAGAAAAGGATTTTGTCTCATTGTTTTTTGAGCGGTTCTTTAAACTATGTTTATGAGGGCCTGGTTTAGGAGTTGGAAGTGAAAGGAGAGGGGATTTCAACAATGGACTCTTACTTGACTTCCAATGTGGTTCAGACTGTTCAGTAATAGGGCAAGCTCTCTCCGCCTCGCAGAAAGCAGTGCCATCAGGACCGGCTTTGTGACTGGGAGATCCAGGACGCACTTCCTTTTGTGTTTTTAGCATCGTTTTATCAACGGGTTCTTGCATTCCTGCAGTTATTAAGCTAAAATTAAAGAGAGGTTTATCTACCACTTCTGACTTGTTGCCAGTGGCTTCTCTGAGGGCCGACTGTAAATCTGGAGTCTTCTGGGAAGGATAAGGTGCCCAGCGGCGGAACTTCTCCCTTGCTGTGTTGCCGTTCTTTCCATTAATTTTTGAGGCTGCTGTGTCTGTCTGTTTAGTGGTCTGACTTTCCCGCTGCTCAAAATTGAACTCGTGTAAGCCTTCCAAAGGGAACTTGTCACTGGCAAACCCCTCGGCAGGACCTCTGTATTTGCCAGCTTTGTCACTGTCCTGCCACTGCCATTTGTATCTCTCTTGATTGTACTTACTTGGCTTATTAGGTTTTTTGTTCCACATCTTGGTCATGTCTTCCATTTGATAGTTAGAATTTCTGTTTCTGCCTTGTTGAAATTTGTCTCCAGTGCCATTGTAATTCCAACTATTTGTACCACGCACACTGGATTTCCAGTTTCCGTTACTGTTGTTCATGTGCCAGCTGGAAAAGCCACCTGTTCCTTCAGAATGCCAACTGGAATTCCTTCCTGTACCATTATAGTTCCAATCCACCACCCCATTGTTTGAATGCCAACCTCCAGAGTTGCTGTGATTATGGAACCAGGCTGATGAGCCCCTTGCAGCACCTTTATGCCACCCAGAACCTCCTCTTGGCCCACCGCTATTCCTCAAATGCGGAAAGCTACTTTTCCTGGTGTTATTAAAGCTGTCTTTTTCCCATTTCCAGTCCCGCTGCGGAGGTCCACGGTGATGCCTTGCTGGCTGGCCATAGCTCTCTCTGTCTTGGTAAGGGGCTCGGTCTTCTCGTCTCCACTGGGGTTGCCTGTCATCTGAGTTTCTTTCTTGGCTGTTACTGGAAGGCTCATTTTGTCTGAAAGAAAAACAGTTTGTCTTTATGGATTTAATGAAATTCTTATAAATTCTTTTTTTAAAAGGCATAACCCACCCAAACGCTCCCGCTCCTCTCCTCTTCTTCAATTACAGAATGGGCCTGCTTTTACACCTGTAACCTAACAGACTATCTTCCCCTTCATCCTAGAAATATTAAAAATTGGATATTTATACTGTCTTCCCTCTCTGGCTTCTATTGGGTTTTCTGTGGTGGGTGGTTAATGTTCTAAAATTTTGTTCCTATTATCTTAGCATTTTTACATTGTGCGGCTCTTTTCCAAATAAGAACAGTTTTTCTGTTTGGAATAGGCTTAGAACCAAGCTGAAACAGTGAATTAGGTCACAAACAGGAGTAAACAGCACAGGCCAAATAAGAGTTCCCACAAGAGCTACAAAAAACTTAGGAGGAGCTAGAGGCACTTTACAAGCCTGCAGCTGATCAAGCTATTTATGTTAGATAAGGAGTCCACAAAAAAGGAGGGCAGTAAGTAATGCTCCTGTGTCTAGCATCCCAGCACGCTAGGTGCTCAAAACACCAGGGAATAAAGTGAGCTAAAGTCATGCAGATTAATTCATTAACACTAAGTACTTCATCTGGGTCTCCTCATGAACTCTGATAACCCAGAGACATACATTTACTACTTTAAATGGAGAGGCGGAGTCACACAAACACAGAAGGTAGAGCAAACCCTGAATCCTGACTTTGAACCTAAGAAGTTTTATACTAACCACTTAGGCCTTGATCTAATAAAAATGTCACAACAGTTTTCGTAGTTGTTTCTTTCTCTAAACTGGACAGAGGGCTGGAGAGATGGCTCAGCAGTTAAGAGAACTGGCTCTTTAGGGTTCAATCCCCAGCACCTGCAAGGCAGCTCATTAACAACATCTGTAACTCCAGTGCCAGGGGATCTGACACTCTCTTCTGGCCTCCATGGCACCAGTCATGCAAGAGGTGCCTAGATATACATACACCTATACCACATAAAATAGTAAAATCTTAGACTGGGCATGGTGTACACACCTCTAAACAAAGCACTGGGATGCAGAAGTAGATGGCTCTCTGTGAGTTTGAGGTCAGCCTGGTCTATGCAGTAAACTCCAGGCTACTAAGGCTACATAGTAAGAGTCCGCTCCAATGAACAAAAAACATTCTTACATTTTAAAAACTAACCTTAAATGGCTTTAAAAAAAAAAACATTGATTGTGTGTATGGGCATGGCACTGAGCATGTGTGTAGATCAGAGAACAATTCATGGGAGTCAGTTCTTTCCTTCCTTCATGGGGGTTTTGGGGATTGAATGTAGGTTGTCAGGCTCGACTACAAATTCCTCTCCCCATAGAGCCATCTTCACAGCTCTTTTGTTTTTGAGAAAGGGTTTCTCTATGTAGCCCTGGAACTCAGAGATGTGCCTGCCTCTGCCCCAAGCGCTGTGATAAAAGCACCGCCAGGGCCTGGCTATCTTGACAGGCCTTTAATGCCTGTAGTATGCTGGATACAAATCAGTTCCTTTTTTACAAGATAAAGTTAAGAAATTCACCTAGGCTGGCGAGGCAATCCTAGCCTATAATCTTAGCACTTAGGTCAGGGTGAAGAAGGTGAGTTGGACAACATAAAGAGACCCCACTCCAATCAATCAACACAGAAAAGTGGTGCATGATCTTACAGAACTGTGTCACTGCAGGGACATACAAGACTCAAAGAACAGTAACTGTGATATCAGTGTCTAATCTTAGCCTCTGATGTTTAATCATTTAAATAGCAAAGTTTTAATAGTAGTTTTGTTGTTAACTGTTAGAAATTAGTGCCCTATAGCCCAGCAGTGGTGGTGCACACCTTTAATCTCAGCACTTGGGAGGCCGAGGCAGGTGAATCCCTGTGAGTTCAAGGCTAGCCTGGTCTCCAGACTGAGTTCCAGGACAGCCAGGGCTACAGTTTCAAAAAAAAAAAAAAACAAACCCACATCCCCCAAAGGAATTAATGCTCTAACCTTCCTGAAACAGAAGCACAGACTACAGCTGTACTGTAGCTATGAGAATGGCATCAGAAGAACTAAGAATTCAAGGTTGGTGTGGACATTTTAAGACTAAGAAAATCTTCAAGGACGTTTAAAAAATATTAATACATAGTATAAAGCTACATATTTTCTACCTATATTTAAATTTCTAACATAAAAAAGGTGAGTAGGTTTAATATTCAAGAAAAATCTTTAAAAATTTGTTTGAAATTTTCTCTTCAATTGTTAAGATTTTAATTGTTCTCTGCTTCATTAAGTGAGTTCCTTAGGGCAAAGTCCGGTGTAGTAGCACATGCCTGTAATTGCAGCACCTAAGTGGATAGAGACCAAAGTTCAGAATCATCTTTGGCTACGAACAAGCTGGAGACTAGCCTTGCTCATTTAAAAACAAACAAAATTTAAGGCCATAAAATCAGTTGAGTAAGACTATAAATGCCTAATACACAAATACATAAACAAAGGTATAAATTTGGGAAGTACAATTAGGGAACTTATAGTGCTCAAATTTACGATATTAATATTTATAGAAATACCCAGAGTGAACCAGACACTGTGTAGTCATTAAAATTTCAAAGGTAAAATTCAAATCTGGCAGAAGCACTGTGCTAATTTATAAGAGGTAATCCTTCCCCTAAGAGATATTATTTAGGCCATAAAAATATTTAATGAAAAATAATATAAATGAATAATAGATGAAATGTCAATTCAGCGATGCTTATCTTATATGCCATAGCTTTCTAGCAGAAAACTGGATACTAATAAGATAGCTCCACACAGCGACTCAAGACGACAGTTTTCAGGGTTGTAGCTCTATTAATCAGCAGCTGTCTAAGGACAAAACCGAGTTTAAGGACAGATAATGTAGCAGTTCATAGTCCTTCAGTCTCCAAACAGCAAACTCAAACAAAACTTTGTATTTAAGATAAGATTAAGTTTTGCCTCTTAAAGGCTTACTTTCAAATTTCAAATCATGGGCCTGAGAATGTAACAGTTAGTGGGGAGCTTTCTTAGCTACACAAAGTCCTAGAGGTTCCCCCCAGAACAGAAAAACTGTCTATGTGAGATTCTATCTCAAAAAAACCCCAAACAAACAAAATGACTTACCGACTTTGTTCTTTTCTTTCCTTTATTAACTGAACAAGTTCCTTGTCAAAATAATCTTCTTCTTCCTCTTCCTTTCCATCATCTTCTCTTTCCTGGGCATCAACATTATCTTTGTGCAACTGGTCAGAAATGTGCTTTGCATATGCAGAGAGACCCACTTCTGTGACCCCGCACACTCGGCACTCATGACTAATGTCCCTAGGGAAAGAGGGAGATGAGGGACATTCAATTCTCCCCACTGGCATGGCACACTCACCAGATCGCTAGTTTCCTCTGAAAGACACTGCACAATTGGGCAGAGCGAACAATCAGTGCTGGTAAATGTCAATGCGCCTTTCATCACTTTTAGTAAACTTGTTTATAGATTACTTTGAAATAAATTTTAGATTCTTTTCCAGCAATCAAGAGGCAACACACTTCAGATCAATGAGATTTAGGAGAAATCTTCTTGAATTGCTGTACTTAAAATCTTGCCAGAGGAAACATGGTGAAAGGGGAGGCAGGGCAGGGGGCTCAGAGCAAACACAAGCTGCCCTGGGGCACAGCCATGGTGCCAGCTGCACCCAGAAAGTCTGGTAACAGCACTTCCATTTAATCTCCAGCTCTCAGGCATTCTTCCAGTGAAGGCTGAGGGTGGAGCAAAGAGGAGGGGAACAGCCAATGTCAAGGGGAAACTAAATTGGAACAGCTGGCATTCTGCCTGGAATGTGAAGATTCCGGACCCTGGCAAATGACAGCGGCAGTCCCAGCAAATGCTCTTAGTCTGGATGACACATGTGACAGATTCTGCTTCAGCAGGGCTTACTTTAAAGGGAATGGAAAACATGTCAGTCGTGGGAAGTTAACAGCTGTGTTAGGCAAATGTTTTCTCTCAAGTTTCAGAAAATGTTGCAGTCCCGATACAAGCAAAACTGGCTTTTATCTAAACTGGGTGACTGGATTGCTTCTGTTTTTCTTTTACTTGACACAATGGCAAATCTCATATTTGGCCAGTCTTAACAAGCAAAATCTTAAATCCTCTTAGACCTGTAGCAAATCAATAATGTAACTGCTTTTAAGCTTCCTGCAATCCTTAGATTATGTCCCCTGTCTACGCAAGCACTAATGAGAATCATGCAAACTGTGGCTGTCCAATAATCCAAACTTAATCCAGGATCTTGTGTCGTGGGCTTATAGCAGTGATGAAATATGTGTTTCTGACCCCAATCTGTATGTCTACATCTATCTCTCTACATTAATCACCAGAGACATATGCCATGAAACACAGTCACCTACCCATCCTTTTTATAAACAAATAATCTATCAAAATAAGCAGAACTGATACGAATTAACAGAGATCATGAAACTGAGCGCTTCATTTACTAGAAGACAGTTCCTGTTACAGATCACCTGAATGTCCATTTAAAGCAAAGCAAAGGAAAAAAAAAACACACACCTTATCAAGCAATTACTAAATACCAAGCACAAGGTTATAAGTTACTCAGAGTTACAAACTATAAAACCTCAAACAATGCCTGGTATATTTTAAAAAGCAATATGGGGGCTGGGAAGATGAGAACATTTTCTGTTTTCCCAAAGGACCCATGAATTCCACGGGGTCTGACACCCTTTTCTGGCCTCTGTGGGTACCTGTTCCTGTATTATATAAATATACATATACACACAAAAAAATAAATCTTCAGAGAGAAAAGCAATACTTTTGGGCTGGAAATGTATCCCAATGGCAGGACGTGCACACAGCTAGTGCAGGCTCACACTGCAGTAAGAAGCAGAAGCAGAGTCAGTGAGGCTCTGAGAAGCAGACCTCTGTGAGTTCAAAGCCAGCCTAGTCTTCAAGCAGTTGCACACCAGCCAGGGCTACATAGAAAGACCCTGTCTCCAAAAGGGAAGAAAGAACAGAAGGATGGAACGAA
Organism: Microtus ochrogaster; assembly: GCF_000317375.1. Taxonomy (NCBI): domain Eukaryota; kingdom Metazoa; phylum Chordata; class Mammalia; order Rodentia; family Cricetidae; genus Microtus; species Microtus ochrogaster. Next base: position 29,115,550 of record NW_004949096.1, read on the forward strand.
GGAGGGAAGAAGAAAAAAGAGGAAAAAGAAATTTCCATCCTCCAATACTGTCCCCCCTTTTAGTATTTATTTATGTGCATTGGTGCTTCGCCAGCATGTATGTCTATGTGAGGGTGTTGAGTCTCCTGAACAGGAGTCATAGACAGTGTGAGCCATCATGTGGTTGCTGGGAATTGAACTTAGGTCTTCTGCAGGAACAGCCAAATGCTCTTAGCCACTGAGCCATCTCTCCAGCCCCAATACTGTTCCTTATATTGGAAGAATCTCTGAAAATCTAAAAAAAGTAGAAAATTTACATTTTTTTTGTACTTTTTAGTACAAATGCTAACAGTTTAATAACTGCATCTGTATATTTAAAGATTAAGCAATACCAGGTGTGGTGGCACACATCTTTAAATCCTAGTACTTTGGAAGCAGAGGCAAGTAAATCTCTGTGAGTTTAGGACCTGCCTGGCAGGGATACGTAGCGAGACCCTGTCAAACAAACAAACAAACAAACAAACAAACAAACAAACAAGAATCATTGCCTACTTTCTCATCTCATCAAGAATGAAGTTCTCTGAGACAACTAAGATTGATGCTCATTCTAGGCAGTATTAACTTGTAATAGCAAGCCATCTCACGACAACACAGAAAGTTTAAAATATAAACAGGAATCTGTTCACAATGGGTAGCACCAGAAGAATTTGGCAGATATAAGACAAATGCCATACATACAGTGTAACCGAAATCCAAACCAACTTTGTTTTTAGTTACAAAACCATCTTGCCTTCAATGTCATCTATGATTCTACTCGATGTATAAATGCTAAACTGAATGCTGCCATACCAGTGGCCTCATTCTGTTGGAGACTTTTGTACCATCTCTTAATTTTTTCTTTTTTTAAAAAAATTAATTTAATTTATTTAATGCATTGGTGTTTTGCCTACATGTATCTGTGTGTGTGTGTGTGTGTGTGTATGAATGTAAGTGAGGGTGACAGATCTTGGAATTACAGACAGCTGTGAGCTGCCATGTGGGTGATGGAAATTAAACCTAAGTACTTTGGTAGAATAGTCAGTGCTTTTAATTGCTAAGTCATCTTTCCAGCTCCTTAATTTTTTTTCAAAATTGCTGATACAACTTTATAAAATGCAAAAAAATTTTTTTCTTTCTTTTAAGATCTATTTATTCATGTACTTAGTGTATACACCAGAAGAACAAGTCTGATCCCAATACGGATGGTTGTGAGCCACCATGTGATTGCCGAGAATTAAACTCTGGACCTCTGGAAGAGCAGTCAAGTACTTTTAACCACTGAGCCATCTCTACAGTCGAGAAATTTTTCTTATATTCAAGCCATCAATATCCCTCTTTTGAATTCCTCATTAATAGCTAGCTTAAAAACTTTGCATAATACTAGGTGATGGTAGTGCACATCCTTAATCCCAGTAGAGACAGGCAGATCTCTGAGTTCAAGGCCAGCCTGGTCTATAAAGGGAGTTCTAGACCAGGCTTCAAAGCTATAGAGAAACCCTGTCTTGAAAAACAAAAACAAACAAAACAAAACAAAAACCTTTGCATAAACATGTAATTACAGACAAAATGTAGTCAGTGCTTTGTTTTAGCTAACAAAGGCAATGTTCTTCCTCGGGTGTTTGAAGGGCCCAAATTAGCTCCATCCTGTCACCACACAATTTCCCCTCATGTACAAAAGGCAGTCCTAAGATACTCTGTGCTTAAGCCTTTCTTTATTAAGCTTGCTCTAACTAAACCACAACAGCTGCTTGATAAATAAAGACTTGAGTCTTCGGTAGCTTCTATCTGGAGAAACTACTTATATCACACCTACCCCTTGTCCCTAATTAGAAACCTAGGAAAACTTACCAAGATGGTCAAGCCTGCCTTCAAAACTGAATATAAAAACTTAATAAAGTATCTTATAATAATTCTTTACAAGATCATCACTGAAGAGTAAAGTTCAGTTGTAAGCACAGTAACTGAACATGAAATTCAGAAGAAAGTCATATATTTGTCTCTAAGGCACAAACTAGTTATGACTGTCCTTAAAATAATGCTTAAAATAATGTCAATACATAGGTTTTGAGACTTTTTGTGGGTTTTGCATGCTTTTCACTGTTTTTTTTTTTGTTTTTTTTGTTTTTTCTCGAGACAGGGTTTTACTGTGGTTTTGGAGCCTGTCCTGGAACTAGCTCTTGTAGACCAGGCTGGTCTCGAACTCACAGAGATCCGCCTGCCTCTGCCTCCCGAGTGCTGGGATTAAAGGCGTGCGCCACCACCGCCCGGCTGCGCTTTTTACTTGTTATAGGCTAGCCACTTGTCATGGCTGCACCTAACATATGAGGAAACCTGTACGAATGTGCTCCCCTCTCAATAAAATGAGTTAGGGTGCTCAAGATGGCATTTACAAGAGAAAAAGAAATTACAAAGCAACACATAATCCACATGAGGTCTAGTCACTCAAGACAGAATGAAGCCTGTGTATAGATCTAAAACTGTGAATGCATATAAAGTTTGGGTAGGACAGACAGCAAGATGGAATGGGATTATTAAAGAGGAATAAGGTAAATCTTTCCTTTCCTTCCTTCCTTCCTTCCTTCCTTCCTTCCTTCCTTCCTTCCTTCCTTCCTTCCTTCCTTCCTTCCTTCCTTCCCTCTTTAAGACAAGGTTTATCTATGTAGTTTTGGCTGTCCTGGAGCTCCCTATGTAGATCAGGAAGGCCTCGAACTCAGAGATCCTTATGTATCTACCTCCTGAGTGCTGGGACTAAAGGTGCATGCCACTACACATGACCCACTAGACTTATTTTCTGTGATCCTATATTCATTATCATCTGAATCTTATATTTTAAAATAAGTTTTAGGGGAAGCTGAAGAGCTAGCTCAGCAGTTAAGAGTGTTTACTAAACTTTCAGAGGACCAATATCCATGCCAGGCACTCCAACTTCAGGGAGATTCAACACTTCTGACCACCACAGACACGTGCATTCATGCGTACATATTCACACGCAGATATACACACATACTTGAAAATAATAAAAATAAACCTTTAAAAATAGCAATTTCCTGGGGCTGGAGTGATGGCTCAATGGTTAGGTGCACTGGCTGGGGCACTCCCTGGAATCCCTTCTGTCCTCCATTTCTAACTGCCCCCTCATCTTGTTCCTAGCTCTGCAGCAGATAGCCCCTCCTTCCTCTCTCCTCCATTCTCAGGCGTCTATACAGACCCTGGTGGTATACCCAGCTTTCCTCCTGTGGAGCAACTCCCCTGCCACTAGCCCATCCACATTCCTTAGTGTCAACTTCCAATAAATACCCAGAAACATGTTCTACCCTGGAACCCCAGCCATCACACCTGGTAGACTAAAGCATTTCCTACCAGGCAACCCACAGCCACTGCACTCTCCTAAGAACCAGACAAGGCAAAAGAAACCAAGGAAAGAATTCTACACGCTCAACAAAGTCAAGTGCAGATATCAGCACCTAGAGTTACAGTCATACCAAACCCAGATGCCTAGATACCAGGATAAAAACACAGCAACAGCCATGACAAAGTCTCCTTCTACTAGAGCCCAGAAACCCTACCACACTAGGCCCTGAGTAATGCAATACAGCTTAAGCACAAGACAAAGACTTCAAAATACCATTATGAATATTTTCAAGATCCTTAAAGAGGAAATGAACAAACCCATTAATGAAAACACCAACAGTGGAGTGAAATGGAGAAAACAGCTCAAGAGAAAAAAGGGAGTCCTAAAGAAAACCCAAGCTGAGGGAAAACAAGAAATGAAAGTCTAGGTGTTATGGTAAAAATAAAATGCCACAGGTCCCAACTGACGGCAGTAGGCAGCGGGCACGAGACCACAGAGGGCCACAAAGGCAGCCGGGCTAGGCAGGGAGCGGAGTGGCAGG
>NW_004949096.1:29119849-29132452 GCF_000317375.1 Microtus ochrogaster
GTTAAAACATAGGTGGGAGGAGTAAACAGAACAGAATGCTGGGAGAGAGAAGCTGAGTCAGTGAGTCGCCATGATTCTCCTACCGGACACAGACGCAGGTTAAGATCTTCCCTGGTAAGACACCTCGTGGTGTTACAGGGATATTAGAAATGGCTTAGATAGATATGAAAGAGCTAGCCAATAGGAGGCCAGGCAGTGTTTAAAAGAATACAGTTTCCATGTAATTATTTTGGGTAAAGCTAGCCGTGCGGGCGGCCGGGTGCCGGTATTTCAACAGGAAAGAGGGAAAGGGGAGAAGGGAAAAAAGCAGAGAGAGAGGCAGAGAGAGAAACAGAGAGATAAAGAGAGAGGAGGGGGAAAGGGGAGAATTGGGGAGAAGGGAGAGAGTCAGAAGCTGCCTCTTTGGGAGAGAGACCGAAAGGAAAAGCTGGAAGTGGAAGAAGATCTGCTTGCCTCAGCAGACAGGGAAGTTGGCGGGGCTTTTCTCTCAAAGGGTCCAGACAGACCATTACAGTAGGAACTTAAAAACAAACTTCTGAGGCAGCTTCACCAACAGAATATAAGAGATGGATTGGAGAATCTCGGGCATTGAGGAAAAGAAGAAATGGATGCCTAAAGTGGTTAACCACACCAAGAAAACACGAGGTATACTATCAGACCAGCAGATAAAGGGGAGGGGATGACAATCCCACCACAACAGAAAATAATGGGGTCAACATCAATGTTTTCAACTCACCAATAAAAAGATACAGACTAACAGACTGGGTTAAAAAACAAGATCCTGCTGCTGCATTCAAGAAACACACTTTAACATCAAAGATAGATTATCATCCCAGGGTAAAAGGAAAATGATATTCCAAGCAAATGGACTCAAAAAGCAAATTGGTGTAGCCGTTCTATTGTTCGACAAAATAGACTTCAAACCAAGACTAATCAGAAGAAATGGGGAAGGACACTACATACTCATCAAAGGAAAATCCACGAAGAGGATACTGCAACTCTAAACACCTGTGCACCAAACACAAGCGTACCTAAGGTCATAAAAGATCCACCCCCACCACCTCTCTGTGTGCCAGCAGATGGCATTTAGGAAGAGCCTTTTCACTTCACAATCATGCCCGTTAGCAGTGTGGTTTTCTGAACAACAGTTTTATCAACCGTGTCATGATCATCACAAGTTACAAAAACAAATCCTCTCTTTTTCCCACTCTGCCTGGCTTCCATAACTTCTATGGTTTCAATCTTGCCATACAAAGTAGCCTCTTAAGTTATACTCTTCTGTGTCCTCTTTAATACCACCAACCAAGTTTTTCTTCACTGTTAAATGGGCACCAGGCTTTACAGAATCTTCTCTAGAAACGGCTCTCTTTGGTTCCTGCAGCATCCACCTCTTCAACACAAGAGTAGGTCACAAAACAAAGCCCCTGCAACATTTTGTTTGGGGATCTCTCATTACCACAGTCTTTAAGTGTGCCCCATTTCTCAAAACGTTTTCTTAAGCTATCATTTGTGGTTTCAAAGCTCAGACCACCAATAAACAGTTTCCTCAACTGCTCTGGTTCCTCTGGATCATGCCCTCCATTTTGAGAGCAGAACTTTGGAGGTTGGTGGAGGTAATTTGGGGCATGGTGGAAAGTTTGGTGGAAGAGGAGGCTATGTTGGTGGAGGTGGTGGCAGCAGAGGTAGTTATGGAGGTGGTGATGGTGGATATAATGGATTTGGAAGTGATGGTGGAAACTATGGTGGTGGTCCTGGTCACAGCAGTAGAGGAGGCTGTGGTGGTGGTGGACCAGGTTGTGGAAACCAAGGTGGTGGATGTGGTGGTGGTGGAGGATATGATGGTTACAATGAAGGAGGAAATTTTGGTGGAGGTAACTATAATGACTTTGGAAATTATAGTGGACAACAGCAATCAAACTATGGACCTATGAAAGGGGGCAGTTTTGGTGTAAAACAGAGAAATGTAGCTAAATTACATCATAAACCAAATGACCTAACAGACATATACAGAACATTTCACACAAACACAAAAGAATCTATCATCTTCTCAGTACCTCATAGAACTTTCTCCTAACTAACCACATACTTTAGATTGTCTTCATCTAAGTATCTATTTTAAGAAGTTTCTATATGACACCTCAAGTGGTCCTTAGTTCTAGCTGTCCCGTTTTCTCTCTCACTCCTGTTTTGCCCCCCCCCATCCTCTTATTACTACTGTCCTCCTGCCTACGCACAGCCATCTAGTCTACTTCCTCTTCTTAAGGAGATTCAGCTGTACCACCCAGTCCCTTATTCTAGGTCTGACCTCTGTGGTTCTACACACTGTCGTCTGCTTATCAAACACCTAACAGCTAAGATCCACGTATAAGCAAACACACATCATATTTGTCTTTCTAAGTGAAGCCCTTTTTTTTGTTGCCACTATGCATAACCACTATACATTAGAGACCCAGGATAGATGAAATCATTAGCATTTATATGATAATAATATGCTAAAGTCTAATAATAGCACATTAATTTATAGATACAAGATAAACCTGTAAGATTTACAATAAAAGGCCAGGTGGTGGTAGCACATGCCTTTAATGCCAGCAGTCGGGAGGCAGAGGCAGGTGGATCTCTGTGAGTTTGAGACCAACCTGGTCTATAAGTGCAAGTTCCCAGGACAGCTGGGGTATACAGAGAAACCCTGTCTCAGAAAACAAAAACAAAACAAAACAAACAACAAAAAAAGGATTTACAATAAAGTTAACACTAACATCAAATAGTGAGATAGCAATGTCACAGAAACTTTATTATTCATGGAGTAAAGTATAATTCCTATTTCTGGATTTACAATGTTATCTTTATCAAATCTCTATACTTCAAATCCACATTAGTCAAGAAGACACACAGAAAAAAGGATATGGTATACACATACATACATTTTAAAAAAAACCTCTTAAGCTTTAAATCATTAACAGAACATTTCATGTCTTTTATTTGGTTTTGCAGACAGTAATAACTTTCAGCATAGCTTAGCAGGTTGTGAATTTCCTAAGCTATTTCAGCAAGACTAGGGGTTCATAGCATACAATTAATTTGGCTAAAGTAAAAATATAGAAAGTACTAGCTACCAGGACACCATGCAGGAATTAGTTTGTGAGTAAGAAAGCCAGTTCATGCCAGCTCAACCTTGTTAAATCTACTTGCCTGATTTGCTATGAATTCTACCCATGTAGAAGATGCACAAAGGAACCAGGGTTTATCTTTTTTTTTTAATATTTACTTATTACGTATACAATATTCTCTCTACATGCATGCCTGCAGGCCAGAAGAGGGCACCAGACCTCATTACAGATGGTTGTGAGCCACCATGTGGTAGCTGGGAATTGAACTCAGGACCTTTGGAAGAGCAGGCAATGCTCTTAACTGCTGAGCCACCTCTCCAGCCCCCCAGGGTTTATCTTTTAAATGCCAAAGATCTACTGTCATTAATTCTAAATGACTCAGTGCCATCAGACAACAGTCATCATGATGAGTTATTGCAAAATAAGCAGGTAGGCACCATCAGCACTTAGACCCCACATTAGCAAACTTATGGAAGAAAGCTGTTCTTATTACCTGCCCTTCAGGTTCTCAAGCTCCCTGTGATGCAACATGCTCCGCATGTGTTCGTCCATCTCCTTCCAAACAAAACACAACAAAAAAGCAGATTAACCAAGAGGACTGCCAGGGTTGGGGGGTGGACTTCCTCTGTAGATATTCAATTAACAATCTGGATTCAAACTCTTTGGGCCAAAAAATTTTGTGATCACCCTTCTCAGTTTAAAATCAATAGTGATTCCACAATAAATAATTATTTGGCTATATTTCATGCTTATTTTTATTTTGTGGGATAGGGTTTCAGCCCAGACAGGCCCTGAACTCATTAGTAGTTGAGAATGACCTTGAATTCCTGATTCTTTTACCTCCATCTCCAGTGCTAGCTGGCTATCATTTTAAAAAGTCATTTTTAGGTATTTTTAGTGGCTTTCAGAAATGATTAGATGCATTGGCCTTAGAAGGGAAAAGACAGATTATGCAGGTTAAACTTTATTTCATTACGAAGAACATACAGAGTTTGGGGAAGGGAAGAAGTCAGGTGTGGTGCTCACGCTGGAATCTCAGCACTCGGGGAAAGCCCCAAACCAACCCACCACACTACCAATCCCAGCACTTGGGAAGCAAGTCTGAGGTCAATCTCATCTACAGAGGGAGTTCTAGTTCACCCAGGACCACACAGAAAAACCCAAGGACCAAGCAAGATGATGGTTCCGCAGGTTAGAACACTGGCCACTGAGCCTGATGACCTGAGTTTGAGCCTCAGAGGCCACACGGTGAAAGGAGAGAACCTATCTTCACACGTACATGATGGTATACGAGTGCACAAACATGCACATGCAGACACACACATGGACCCACATACATATAAAATGATTTTTAAAGTCTTTCTAATCACTTAGCTTTTAAAACTACTTTGGCAACTTTATATATATGTAGTTTATATACATGTTCATGCTGGTGTGCATACACATGCACATCTATGTGTGATTATAGAGGTCAAAGGTCAATGTTTGACATCTTTCTTGATTGCTTTCATTTTTTAAAGTGTGTGGCTGTCTACGAGTGTTCATGCAGTGAATGCAGGTGCCTGTCTAGGCTAGAGGATCCACCCCCTAGATCTGGAGTTAATGTGAAGCCGGGCGATGGTGGTACACGCCTTTAATCCCAGCACTCGGGAGGCAGAGGCAGGCGGATCTCTGTGAGTTCGAGACCAACCTGGTCTACAGAGCTAGTTCCAGGACAGGCTCCAAAGCCACAGAGAAACCCTGTCTCGAAAAAAAACAAAAACAAAAAATGGAGTTAAGGTGATTTAAGATGCCCAACATGGGTGCCTTGAGCCAAACTCGGGTCCTCTGCAAGAGTAGTTAGTATGTACTCTTAACCATCTCTCCAGGCCCTCCACCTTACTGAGAGATGAGGTCTCTTAATAAACTTGAAGCTTGCTAGTTCAGCTAAGCTGCTGGCCAGTCTCTGTGCTGGGATTGTGAATGTATGCTGCTGCCACTGGCTTTCTGTATGTTAAGGATCCAGACTCAGGACCTCGTGCTAGCATGGGAAGCACTTTACTGAGTGGGCCACCTCTTCAGTCCCAAAGCTACAACTCTTATTTAAGGCTTGGCAGAGCATGGCATATAAGTTGTTAATAAACATTCACTGAGGCTGGTGTTGGTGGTGCATGTCGTGTGTCGTGCCTGCCCCCAGTTTCCCGAGACAGAATTTCTCTGTAGCTTTGGAGTCTGTCCTGGAATTTACTCTGTAGACCAGGCTGGCCTTGAACTCTCAGAGATCTGCCAGCCTCTGCCACCCAAGTGCTGAGATTAAAGTGGTGGCTTTTATCTCAGCACTTGGGAGGCAGAGGCAGGTTGATCTCCATGTTCCAAGGCTAACTAATCTCCAAAGAGAGTCCCAGGACAGCTAGAGCAGTTACACAGAGAAATGAAAAACCAAAACCAAAAAACAACCCACATTTGTTGATTATAGATAGGTATTAAAAAAAATAGAGCCTCTTTCTTGGAGCTGAAGAGTTGGCTCAGTGGTTTTAGCCAACACCGCAGGGCAGCTCACAACCATCTGCAACTCCAGTCCCAAAGGATGTGGTGCCATCTTCTGGCATCCTCAGGGACTGCAAGCACACGGGGCACAGATACACATTCAGGAAAAACACTAATATAGAAAATAAACAAAAATATCAAAAAATTTAAAAAGTAAACAAGTAGAGGATCTCTATGGAGTTTTTTTCCCCCTGAAAACCACACACTTTGAGAGGCTATGGACATGGCTCAACAGTTAACAACAGCACTTGTTGCTCTTACTGAGAACTCCGATTCCAGAACCTACAAGGGAGCTTACAACTCTCTACAGTTTCAGTTCCAGAGGATCTGGTTCCACCTTCTGGCCTCAGTAGGCAACAGGCACACATTCACCACAGAATGTATATTCAGGAAAAACACCCATAGACAGAAAATAAAATAATTAGTCTTTAATAAACAACAAAAAGCCCTCCGCACTTTGAATCCAGCTGGGCACAATGGTGCACACTTGGACCTAGTTAGTACTCAAGCGGTCAAGGCAGGCAGATCTGGAGTTCAGACACAGCAAACTCACCCACTCTTCTACTCTGACTACTTTACAACTTCCCTACTTAGTTTATTTGGGTTTAAAGGAAAGATTAAAGCTTTGCAATGTTCTAACTCTCATTTTACCTTTAGTAGAAGAAAATAATCTGTGCAGAAACTCTCACTAAAACACATGCACACAGCTGGGCATGGTGGCATACAATTATAATCTTAGCACTCAGGAGACAGAATAGCAAGTTAAAAATCAGCTACACAGCAAGACCCGAAGAAAAGGCACAGAGGGCTGCCAACATTTCATGTATGATTAGAGAATGTCTGCTTATATAGTTAATAAACAGCTACAACTCGACTGGTTATGCAAGCCATATTCTGTGTTGACTCAAGCACTTTCCCACTTAAACCACAAAATACCACTGAGTATTAACTCCATAAGGACTCAAGGATGCAGAGAAGCTAACCCTTTATTCACCAGGTATTCCCCAAGTGCTTACTATGCCCTACACACAGAGCTAAGCACCGAAGGAGTAAATGTGAAAACCAAGTGGTGAAATGCAAACCCAAGAAGATCTGACACAAACATCATGTTATGAGTACATAATGCATTTCTTCATCACATACAGTTTGTCAGAAACTGTGTAACCATGCCACAGTACACTGTTCTTTATCTTCTATAGTGTGGTATGGGGACAGCTGTTCCAAAACACTTCCTTTAAATGGTGATTTTACTGGATTGTTTCCTTTCTATCTCTACAAAGCTTCATTTCGACAGAGCTGTACAAGTGACCCTTTCTAGCTGTAAGTGATCATCAATTAGAACAAAACACATCTGAAAACTGAATCAAGTTAAAGACAGCATATAGAATTTAAAACTCCATCAATAACGAGTCAAGATGACACCTTATAATCTCAGTACTCAGGAAGCAGGCAGGATCCCTGAAAGTTTGAGACTAGCCTGGTCTACACAGCAAGTTCCAAGTCAGTCAATTACATAGTGAAATGCTCAAGAAAAAAAAAGAAAGAAAAAGAAGTCAGGCAGTGGTGGTACATGCCTTTAATCCCAGCACTTGGGTGGCAGAGGCAAGCAGATCTCTGTGAGTTTGAGGCCAGCTTGGTCTATAGAACAAGTGCCAGGACAGGCTCCAAAGCTACACAGAGAAACCTTGCCCCGAAAAACCAAACAACAACAACAACAACAATAATACATTTTAAGAATGAAGAAAACCTAAAACAAACAAATGAACAAAAAAAAACCTGAAGCAAACACTATTACTTTCAAAGCAAAGAATAAAGGAAAGACAATGTGGAATTTCTCTCTGTATGTATGCTGTGAATACCATTGGTTAATGAATAAAGAAACTGTCTTGAGCCTGTGATAGGATAGAACTGAGCTGGATGGGGAAGACTAAGCTGAATGCTGGGAAAAAGAAGGATAGAGTTGAAGAGAAGTCATGTAGCCACACTGGAGACAGATGCCGGAACTTTGGCCAGTAAGCCACAGTTACATGATGATACACAGATTAATAGAAATGGGTTAAATTAATAAGTAAGAGTAGCCAGTAAGAAACTAGAGCTAATGGGCCAAGTGGTGATTTAGTTAATACAGTTTCTATGTAATTATTTTGAGGCTAAGCGGCCAGGAACTAACTAGTGGCCTCCCAAAAACAGAAAGAAAAGACAAAAAAAGTGAGAAATTGTAACCAATTTCCCTGAAGCATAAGCAAATTCTTTGAGTTTAAAAAAAGTTTGTTGTGGGGCTTGTGAGATGGCTTAGCAGATCTCTAGCCACTCTTCCAGAAGACCCAGGTTCAGTTCCCAGCACCCATACGGTAGCTCACAACTGCCTATAACTCCAGTGCAGAGGACTCAACATCCTCTTCTGACCCCCCCCCTTCAGGTACTAGGCATGCACATGGTGCATATACATACATGCAGGTAAAAAAACTCATACATAGAAAATAAATAAATCTAAAAATACCGTTTAAAAAAAAACAGGGCTTGAAAGATGGCTCAGTGGTTAAGAGCACCAGTTACTCTCCCAGAGGATCAGAGTTCAATTCCCAGCACCCACATGGCAGCTCACAACTGTCTATAACTCTAGGTCCAGATCTGACACCTTCATACAAAATGCACATATAAAGTTAAATAAATATTAAAACAAAACAAAACAAAGAAAGCTTGTTTTGGAGGGAGTAGGCAGATGTCTCAGATAAGAACAGTTATTGCACAAGTATGAGATCTGAGTTTGAATCCCTGGCACCCACAGAAAAAAGCTCAGCCTGGTCTACACTTGTACACATGCATACAGCCCTCCTCCTCACATGTTTGGGTGTTTGTTTTTTCCCCTTTTGGCTGTTTGCTTCACCTTGTGGACATTCTGGATACTGTTAACACTACCTTTGCTATACTATACCTGGTCTACATAAGTATAGTTATGTAGACCAGACTGGCCTCCTGCTTCTTCTCCCAAGGTGTGTATTAATACACCTGGCTGGACTATACTTTTCTTGAGCCTGGATATACAAAAAAATAAAATGCATATAATAAATGCACTATTTGTTAAACATCTGTGAACCAAAAGATATATGATTCATGGACTGAGGATATAACTCACAAGGCAGAGTGTTTGCCTAGGACACTTAAAGTCCCTGGGGTAGACAACAAAGGAAAATTTCACAAAGTAATAAAATCTCAAGTACCTTGAATTGTAAGTTATTTCCTCTTAGCTGATTGCTAAAGTTCTTTATACCCTTGAGAACCCTAAATTCTGAGTAGAGGTTAACACATAAAAAAATCCTCCTGGAATGGACGCGCTGGTAGAATGAGCCTAACACGCAGAGACCACGGATGTGTTCTCCAGTACTGCACATGCAGTGTGACGGCACTCCCAAACTTTGGGAGACAGAGGCAGGTGGATCACTACCATTTGAGGTCAGAGGACATAGCAGTTCTAAGATTGCACAGCAAAACAAACAATAAAATTGTAACAACTTAAAATTCTAAATATCAAGTTTTAACGATTTTTAAGATGTCTTCAAAACAAAGTTTCCACAAAGCACCAGATGCTCTTTCTTCATCGTTACCTTTTTTGAGCCATACACAATGTGGCACAAGATGCATTTTCGTTCTCGGACCATAGTGACCAGATCTGAAACACTCAATGTCAACCTGTAACAAGGAAGAAACATTCAGTAACCTTTCTAGATAGCATCTTTAATTCACTTTTCACTCTGCCACTCTCTCAATCTTTCAATCTCAATGAATATAAATTCTAGCTTTCCATCTACTAAAGTTTGAAAAACAAACAGCTGAAGGTGGTGGCACATGCCTTTAATTCCAGCACTCAGGAGGCAGAAGCAGGCGGATCTCTGTGAATTCAAGGCCAGCCTCGTCTACAGAGTGAGTTCTGGGATAGCCAAGGATACACAGAGAAAACCTGTATAAAAAAACAAACAAACAAACAAAAAAAAAACACACAAAAACCCAACACACACACACACACAAAAACCCAACCCCCGCAAACCAACCAAACAAACAGAAAAACAGAGGGTGGTGGCACAAGCCTTTAATCCCAGCACTTGGGAGGCAGAGACAGGTGGATCACTGTGAGTTTGAGGCCAGCCTGGTCTACAGAGCGAGTTCTAGGACCGGTCCCAAAGCTACAGAGGAACCCTGCCTCGAAAAACAAACAAACAAAAAGCAACAACAACAACAACAAAATACCTGACCAAACAAGCAAACTTTAAGTGCCATCCCTGACTCCCCCTTCACAGCCTAGCTGGCAGATGCTGTCAGTCCTACTGAAACACATCCAACATCTCACTGGTGAGGCACTTACATCAACCATAGCGTAGCCTCGGGGTGTAAGTCCCCACTTCCACTCTCACTCTCTTGTGGTTTTCTCTGAAAACCACAGCTGAAGTGTCTCAGAACGGGACAATTTAAAATTTAAATTATGCCAGGCACGGTGCAACACACCTTTAATCCCAGCGCTTGTAAGCAGAGGCAGGTGACTTCCAGGCCAGCACTCAAGACATATCTCAAATAAACAAAAATTTAAGTTATGCTATTTCTTTGCCTAGGTCATTTCCTGTGGCTTCCCATTTCACAGAAAATTAAAAAACTCTTTGTCATGCCTACAATCTGTTTCTCCTCTTACCTAACACTGGTTTCATTTCCTGCCGCCACTCCTGCACTCAGTTCTTCACAAACTAGCCCCATAGAATCATCCATATAATTTATTAATAAAAAAGAGGTAGCTATCTGCACAAAGAATAGAACTATGCCAAGAAGCCAGGCGGTGGTGGTGCACACCTTTAAAATCCCAGCATTGGGAGGCAGGGGGGAATCTCTGTGAACTCAAGGCCAGCCTGGTCTACACCAGAGCTAATTTCAGGACAGTCAGAGCTACACAGAGAAAACCTGTCTTGAAAACCCCCAAAAAGAACTACTCTGAGAATCTTCAGAGATTCCAGAACCAGGTATTGTGTTACACACCTGTAAATCCCTTAGGTCAAGTTCAAGGCCCCCTTGAGCTACCTAACACTGGCATCCACTTCAAATATCAAGATCTCCCTGATGCTGGGTGGTGGCGGCGTCCACCTTTAATCCCAGCACTCGGAAGTCAGAAGAAGGAGGATCACTTTGAGTTTGAGACCAGCCTGGTCTACCAGAGCTAGTTCCAGGACAGTTAAGGCTGTTAAACAGAGAAACCCTATCTCAAAGACAAACAAAAAGAAAAAAAAGAATATCCTCCAAATATTTATCTAGTGGCTCTAGTTGAAAACACTTCTTAGTGTTTAGAACTGTATTTAAAACACTGTCACCCAAAGAAACTTTTGTTGTTGTTGTTTTTTTTCGAGACAGGGTTTCTCTGTGGTTTTTTGGAGCCTGTCCTGGAACTAGCTCTTGTAGACCACCAGGCTGGTCTCAAACTCACAGAGATCCGCCTGCCTGCCTCTGCCTCCCGAGTGCTGGGACTAAAGGCGTGAGCCACCACCGCCCGGCTTCCAAAGAAACTTTTATAAGTGAACACAGACTCCAAATGACAATTTGCTGTAAAACACTAATTTAACTTAGTGTGTGTGGGGGGGCAAGATGAGGAGTAATAATTAGGTTAAAATCCCTTTCTTGAATCCTACAGGCAATTTCCTTATTCTTCACCTTAACCATGACAGAAATTAATGGGAGTTCTGGTAAGACAGGACAATCAGGAAGCAACAGAATAACTTTTGCCTTTACCCCTTGGTTGCCTGAGCTGGCTGACACTTTTGGGAGGGCCTCACTTTACAGAGTGGGTCTTAATAAAAAAATGATACTTTGGTACACAGGGTGCCCCTACAGGGAGACAGGATGTAGAGGTAGGACAGTCTCCAGAAGTCTGCAGGCCAGAAAGGTAAGACCAACATGGAGAAGGAGTCTAAAGATCTCCACATGCCGTATGTGCACACCACCACCCATGAGTGAGCACTCAGACATGAACACCCTTTCTGCAAAAAAGAACACTAAAATCTTTAACTTAATGTAACTTTAAGTATTCTGATGTTGATAACATGTAGCACCACTTGGGACAGGAGTGGAAATGGGGTCTGCTGTGGATCTCAGCACCCAGGTTAGAACCTCAGGTTGGAATCTGATCAGCAAACTTTTTAAAAGAGAGGGTCTCAGGTAGCCAGGCTGGCTGAGAGCTCTTTATGCAGGTGATCTTGCCCTCCTGATCCTCCTGCTGCCACCTCCCAAATGCTGGGATTACAAGTATACCACCACACTTGGCTTTAGAGTTTTGTTTTTCAGTACTAGTTAAAGCACCCAGTGTCATACAAATGCCAGAGTACCTGCTATGCCACTGAGCTATATCTCCAAAGAATAACAACTTCCCAAAAGGGGCTTTGATAGTGTAAAAACTATGGGTGGTTTTTGTGTATTTGTATTTTCTTTTTTAAGATAGGGTCTCTCTCTACATAGCCCAAGCTGGCCTGAAACTCCAGTCCTCCTGCCCCTGCCTGGGAGCACAGACATGTGCTACCACACCTGGCCCCCTAACCCCTGGCCAATACGTGTTACGACACATCCTGGGAGCCACAGGAGCCAGTGGGAAATTTATAATATTTTCCCGATCCATGTAGACTAAGGTCTAACCTAATCAAAGGGGGGAGGGATTGTATCAAAATGCCTTGGAGTAGAGGGACAAAAAGGGACAGAAACTGACTGAAGCAGTGGTCACTGACCAAAAGCTCTCATCTGGAGAGATGGCTCAGCGGTTAAGAGTACCCAAGTTCAATCCTTGTACCCATGTCAAGCACCTCACAATCACCTGCAACTTCAGTTCCACGGGGACCCAAGAACCTCTGGCTCCCACAGGCACCTACTGTACTCACAAGCACCTATCCACACTCAAATACATAATATGTATTTGTATAATACATATTTTGTAAAAAAAAAAAAA
>NW_004949096.1:29132572-29148038 GCF_000317375.1 Microtus ochrogaster
AGCTCTGTAGACCAGGCTGGTCTCGAACTCACAGAGATCCGCCTGCCTCTGCCTCCCGAGTGCTGGGATTAAAGGCGTGCGCCACCATCGCCCGGCTAAAGTAAGCAATTTTTTAAAAAAGCCTCCAACATTTGTATTTTACATGAAGATGTTGCAGCTTTGACAGATATAATTGGGAAAATTGCCTTTTACCTCCTTTAAACCCTTTGCCTATTTTTCCTCTGGTTGCTCAGCTAATATAGGTGAACATAGTTCTTTGACTTCTCCTCTACTCTATGAATGACGTTATTTGGATCAGAAAAAGATAGTTTTGAATACAACTTAGTGGTGAAGTGCTTGCTTGCCTACTATGCACCGAATTCTGGTTTTGATTCCTAACAGTGCAAAAACAAAACAATGTGGGCAAGGAAGTAGCTCAGCAGTGAAGGGCTTGCCTGGGTCAGTATGCCCAAGACTCCACCCTAAACACTTAACAGGTACCCTTTATCCACCTTTTATTGTAACTATCTCCGGTGCCAGTTCATCCTTCCTAGCATGAAATTCAAACCATACTTCTGCCTTAGTCACTGTTCTACAGACCATGACCAAGGCAACTCTGATAAAAGAGAGCCTTTAACTAGAGGCCTGCTCACAGCTTCAGGGGCTCAGTCTGTTATGCAGGGATCATGGCAGCAGGTAGGTGTGGTGCTAAGGAAACTTCAAAGTCCGTCCCCCCCCCCCTGTACTTCCTTTTCAACAAGGACACACCTCCTCACCTCCTATTCCAATCAAAAGTGACTAAGCATTCAAAGAGATGAGCCTATGAGGGACAATTCTAATTCAACCATAACTTTCTACTGCACATATGAAATTTAAAACATCAATACAATGTGCTAATTAAAATAAAAGATAAATGTGATTTACTATGAAATAGGTACCTCAATATATATTCTTTAGCATGACTTTATTAAAAAACATGAAATTATGATTTAGCAACTATAAAAATAAACTGGTATTGACTGTATTACTGCTTAAAAATACCACGAATAAACTGGGTGGTGGTGGTGAACGCCTTTAAACCCAGCACTGGGGAGGCAGAGGCAGGCAGTCTCTTGTGAGTTCAAGGACAGCCTGGTCTATAAGAGCTAGTTCCAGGACAGGCACCAAACCTACAGAGAAACCCTGTCTCTAACCCCCCTCCCCTCCCCCAAAAAACCATGAACAAGTCAGGCATGGTGTGCATGCTTTTAATCCTAGAACTTGGGAGGCAGAGGCAGGCGATCTCTGTGAGTTCAAGACCAGCTGGGTTTACAAAGCAAGTTCCATGACAGCCAGAGCTACATAGAGAAACCCTGTCTTGAAAAACCAAAAGAAAAGAAAAGAAAACAACAACAACAAAAAAAATTCACAAAAACCATGAATAGCACTTGGTGTATATGTGATTTTTCAAAATATCCTAGTAACCAACCTCTGATGACCTTTTGAAGCTAAACAAGCACAGCTGGACTGGGGGTAAAGGCACTTATTGCCAAGTCTGATGTCCTGAATTCAATCTCAGGAGACCATAAAGTAGAAGGAGAGAAGCAACCCCTGCCGGTTGTCCTCTGACTTCCACAGATGTACTGCAGCACACGTGTATACATACGTAAGTATGATTATCTCAAAACGGGCACAGTGACACACACTAGCAATCCCAGCACCAGGGAGGCTGAGGCATGAGGCTAGCAGTGCTACATAGTAAGACTGTCTCAAAAAAACAATAGCAAAACAAAAGCACAAGTAGCACTAGAGTAACAACTCCACACTCACTTCCCAGTCTCCTACCATAGAGCATGGTGGGAAAAAGCAGAGACTCCAAATTAGACAACACCACATGGGTTTAAGTAAAGCTAATTTCAAACTTCAATTTCTTTATAAAAAGTGAACAGTGGTCCAGAATGAGGGAGGCAGAGGCAAGTGGATCCCTGTGAGTTCAATACCAGCTTGGTCTAGAGAGTAAATTTCAAGCCAGCCTGAGATACCCTGCCAAAATGAATAAATAAATAGACAGATAGATAGATAAATGGAATAGTGGACTGGGGATGGAGCCCCACACTTAGCGTGGACACATGATACATGTAAAAAGGTTAAAAATAGTAATTTCTTACCATGAGCTTTGCCTTTCTGAAGACACTCAATTACATTTTGAATAGGAAATACTAGGTGTATAACAGTTTTAAAGACACAGAAGAGCTGATAGACAATTTAACAATGGAGGTGATGCTGCACAAAGTCAGAACTGCTGCATGTTCAAGGCAAGATTGGTCTACCTACTAAGTTCAAGTCAGCTATGGCTATAAAGGTAAAAACTATTAAAAAAAAAAACAAAAACAAACAAAAATGGTGACCATGGAGGCTAAATTCACCACTAAACCCTAGTCAATCTCAGTATCACTAACAGTGGGAAAACAACAGACAGAAAGAAAGGCAGGCATCATCACCAAAGTGTTTAACCTGAATCCAAAAAGCATCCAATTTGTTGCAACAAGTTCTGTCATAACAAACAAGCCTGAGGGTTGAAGAGATGCACTGGCTGCTCTTCCAGAGGCCGAGTTCAGTTCCCAGCAACCTCGTGGCAGCCCACAACCATCTGTAATGAGATCTGGAGACCTCTTCTGGTCTGCAGGTATACATGCAGACAGAAGTTTACAACTTTTTGTCATAAAAAACATGAAAAAGCTTAGGGCTGAAAGATGAAGCTTAGGAGAAGACTGCTTATTTAGCTTGCAAAAAACCTCACAGAGTGTGAAACTGAAACCCTGGAGCCACTGGACAATAAATTTTCACTCTGACTTTCACATTCATTCTACACTCGCAGTTGATTCTGACGACTTTCCACATTCTATGTCCTTATATGCAATGCATATGTGCACATGCACATCCACTTAAAATTGGCACTATTGTACACGCTCTTGACACCATCACTTTCACACTGTACAAAGAGTATCCTGGAACTCATTCATTATTTGTACAGAGTTGCCTCGTTCTCACAGGTCCTCTGTTTTTTGTTCTTTGTTTTTCGAGACAGGGTTTCTCTGTGGCTTTGGAGCCTGTCCTGGAACTAGCTCTGTAGACCAGGCTGGTCTCGAACTCATAGAGATCCACCTGCCCCTGCCTCCCGAGTGCTGGGATTAAAGGCGTGCGCCACCATCGCCCGGCCTCACAGGTCCTCTGATACACACCTAGGAACTCATATTTTCTGATAGTCTCTTTCAGATTACAGCAACAGCAACAGACTGCAAGCTTTGAGTGGGCACCTCTGTGTCCTAGACGTACAGCCAGAGTAATCTCATGCAATTGGTCTGTTTAGGGCTCTTATTCATTGGGCACACAAATACTAACTTTCCTTTCTGGTGCCCCAAATAAGACCTTGTCTGTATAGTTCTCACTGAATCATCCCGGGTTTCAGAACCACTCAATGTACCTTGCTTTTCTCACAGACTCGCCCTGAGTTCGTTCTAATCTGGATATGCAATAACTACTATAGTTTTTCTTTTTAAAAAATACCTTCCGGGCTAGAGAGATTGCTCAGTGGGTTAAGAACACTGCTTGTTCTTCCAATGGTCCTGAGTTCTATTCCCAGCAACCACATGGTGGCTCACAACCATCTGTAATAAGATTTGGTGCCCTCTTCTGGCCTGCAGGCATACATGCAGAATACTAAGAATACTGTATACATAATAAATAAATAAATCTTAAAAAAGAATATATTAAAAAAAATACCTTCCTTTCTATCAAAGCAATTTGATTCTGAACTGGTTTGATGAGACCCCTTTCCTCTTTTTTAGCTGCTCTGAAGCTTTCTTCAAAATCTCCCGACACTTTCTCTAGTTAAGAGCTAAGATAGAGCCAGGTGGTGCAGCCTTTAATCCCAGCACTTGGGAGGCAGAGGCAGGCGGATCTCAGTGAGTTTCAAGCTGGCCTGGCCTATCAAGCAGTCCCAGGACAGCCAGGACTGTTACATGGAGAAACCCTGTCTCAAAAATCAAAACAAAACAAAGCAAAGCAAAACAAAAAGCTAAGACGGGCACATACCTGTAATCCAAGCACTCTGTGATTAAACTCAGGCTCTCAAATTCAAGGCCAGTCTGGGCTAGATAAGCTGGATTCTGTCTCAAAAATAAAAATCAACTGTTTTCTAGACCCAATAGTTAACTTCAGTTCTCTTTCCAAACAGCAGTGCTTGGCATAACAGAAAAAGATGGGCTTTGCTGTCACCTCAGAGAAAGTTCAGTGAGCTTAAGCAAATCACCATCAGTTTTCAGTATCTCAGTAACCTGAAAAGTATTGCCAAAAAAATCATCTATTATAATATCCCGTTAATTTCCTGTGAGACACCTGGACTTAGTAAGTGCAGCATAGTGGGTGCGAAGTAAACCCTATGGCCAAACTTGAAAACAAAGTTACATTTTAAGATTCTCCCATGGGATTTTAGAAGAGCCTTTGGCTCTTAGTATTAAAAGGTATCTGTGTCGGGCTGGAGAAATGGCTCAGAGGCAAAGGTCCTGAGTTCAATTCCCAGCAACCACATGGTGGCTCACAACCATCTGTAATGGGGTCTGGTGCCCTCTTCTGGCCTGCAGGCATACACACAGACAGAATATTGTATACATAACAAATAAATAAATATAAAAAAAAGGTATCTGTGTCTTAAATCAACTCAATGTAAACCATTATGATGGCTATAGCTCTAATCTGCTAAAAGAACTTCCTTATCTGGTTCTAAGGTGCTTAAAAAAAAAAAAAGAAAAAGAAAAAAAATCAGAAACAGTGAAATCTAAAACTTCCCCAACAAGATGGCTTACTTTACTCTCAAAGATGATTACTACACTGACCACACGGAAGTGGGAGGAGGTGCAAGCATCTCCTCTCCATTAACTACGCACTGAGATTATACTAAATATTAAATGGACACATAGTGTTTCACTAGTTACTAGAACAGTTTCCCCAAAGCAGAGACCTCAAAGGCAGAAAAAAGAGGCGAGACTGTCAGTCTTGAGAGGCGGGAAGGTGGTTCTAGGCTGAAATCCTCAGCTTTTAAACACAAGACTAAGGCTGAGATTCCTCCCGGACCCCAGGCCGACAAAGGTCAGGGCCTGTCCCAGAGGTCAAAGACCGGAGCCACGCGTCCAGCCTAAGAGGTTGAGAGCAGAATCGGACCGCCCCCGTGGGTCTGTACCCTGAAGCCAGGTGCCTCGCTCGCCCGTAAACTCTAAACCCACGCGGATCGGAGGCGGCACTGTGGCGTGGCTTGCGTGCAGGCGCAGCCCCACCACTTGCTCAAGGGGCAGACCATTCGACCCTCGGCCTCCGATACGCCCCACCAGGCCAGGCCCTCCATACTCACACTCACAGCCCGTCCTTCCTACGCCATCAGGCTACAGAGGGCCCGGCGAGGGAGCTCCCAGAGGCCCCCTTAGCCTCCGGTCCGGCGGCGGCCTGGGACCCGCTCCCCGCCGGGCACTGACGCCGCCGCCGCCAGCGCGCAAGCGCACGCAGCCCGCGCGCTCCCTTCCCCACCCCCCAGCCCCCACCCCATCCGCTCCTTTCAATCATCTAGCTTTATTTGAACATAAGAAGTGAACAACGGACACCGGGCAAAAGGCCCTTCACAAGAAGAACCGAGGTAGGTCCTTTGGCGTAAACCTGTCCGCTGCACCTCGCTTTCATTCAGCCTTTTTCCCCCCTCTCTCTCATTCTCCTAGCTTTTTCTGGACTTTTTTTTTTCTTTCCTACTTTAATAGCCCTCCACCATAAACTGTGACACTGTCTTAACTAAATTTCAAAACTATTCCTTTTTTGTGAAACTTTTGAGCAGATAGACCTAGACCCCAGATTCTGGAGGTTGTAAGAGGAGGGTCAATATGAGGTCAAGGCTAGCCAGGGTTACATAGTTTCTGGGCTACAAAGTGAAACTGTCTCAGCAAAAACAGAACTAAATTTAAATCTTAGCCCAGCTAGTAATTATTTATTTTCGTTTTGTTTTGCTTTTTTGAGACAAAGTTTCTCTGGGTAGCCCTGGCTGTCCTGGAATTTGCTCTGTATAACAGCCTGGCCTAAAATTCAGAGATCCCTCTGCTAATCTGAGTGCTAGGATTATCTGGGATTAAAAGCCTTTTGCTACTATTATCGTGGGGGGAGGGGTTTAGAGACAAGGTTTCTCTAAACTCACAGAGATCCGCCTGCCTCTGCTTTCCGAGTGCTGGGATTAAAGGAGTGTGCCGCCACCACCCGGCAGTAATTTTTAACTTTATGTAAAGTGATGTTTTTCTTGGAATGTCAGTTTTTAGGGTTCAAACGAGAATATTTAATGTATTATTAAATTTTGAGCAGCCATGCTCGTTTGGGATCTTGCAGTGATTACAGTAAACAGTTACATTGTGGTTGCTAATGAGCAGTGCAACAAGAACAGTTCCATTTAAGAAAACTATCAGAGTTGGGCGTGGTGGCGCTCAAGCTCACCTTTAATCCCAGCAGAGGCAGGCAGATCTCTGTGAGTTTGAGGCCAGCCTGGTCTTTCAGAGTGAGTTCCTGGACAGCCAAGGCTACCCTGTCTCAAAACACACACACACACACACACACACACACACACACACACAATAAATAAAGAAAGAAAGAAAGAAAGAAAGAAAACTATCAAAACCTCAAATCAAAATAAACAGCTACCTTCATTAGTGTGTAAAACCAGATTCCTTCTAAAGGTTTAGGGAATTCTTCCAATTGTGTGTTTGTGATATCACAAATCCTTGAAGCATGCTTCAGAACTGCTTTGCTCTGTAAATTCTGAGCCATAATTTAAGGGAAAGCCAATATAGGTAAGGACCAAGATAACCCTAAATCAGGATTTCACAACCTTTTGGTTTTTGTCCTGGAATTAGCTCTTGTAGACCAGGCTGACCTCCAACTCAGAGATCCGCCTGCCTCTGCCTTCCAAGTGCTGGGATTAAAGACATGCGCCACCACTGCCCAGCAGGATTTCACAACTTTAAAATATTAACGTTTTGGAGCAGATAATTGCCATCAGTTGCTGGCTAGTGCATTCTAAGATAAGGCTCCCCCAACTCTCCAGACCCTGCCCAATGTCCTGTGGAGGATGGAAATGGCCCCTAGCTGAGAACTCCTCTTTCACATCCACTACCATCCAGCTCTAAATGAATTCAGCCATATGTGTTCTTCTTCCCTGCCCTGAAGAAATGATTTGAGAAAGATTAACAAAACAGAAACTGCTGAGTTCATTTCTACAGCTGTAAACAAGCATTTTATAGTGCTTATCAGTCCTCTTCTCTGGTCAGTTTAGTTTATCATGTTCTACAATCATCTCGAACTTGCAGCCACGTTTCTAATCAGCAGAGGCTCTTTCTCTGACTTCTCAGAAAACAACTTCCTGTTTCTAAACAGACAGGCTTACAGATACATTTTGTTGTTATGAGAATCTTCCTCCCTCCCTCCCCAACTCTGTGTGGGTTGGTCTCTCTTCTGGGAATGTTCCTTTCAGGTCAGTGTCTAGGGTTGTTTGTTTTTACATCTATTTATTTGTGTCTGTGTGGAGCAACATTCTTGTCATCTGGTGCACGTATATAGAGAGTCAGGGGACCCATATCTGTGTGGTCTCCAGGGATGGAAATCAGGTCTTCAGGCTTGATAGCAACTGCCTTTATCTGATGAACCTTCTTGCCAGCATGGGTTTTATTGTTTGAGATGAGGTCTCAAGTAGCTAATGCTAGCCTCAAAATCATTGTATAGTCAGCGATGACTTTGTACTGTAATCCACCATCTCGTGATACTGAGATTATAGGATTATGCCACTATCCTAGGTTTCCTATCAGTTTGATTTTTAAGAAATTCTTTATATGTTACCTGTATGTTTATCCTGCATAAATATCTGTGTACTATCCTTGTGCATGGTGCCTTTGGAGGCCCCTGAATTTATGTCCTTTGGAAGAACAGCTATCTCTCCAAACCATGATTTTATTTTATTTTTAAAACAAGGGATTACAATGCAGTCCTGGCTGACCTGGAGCTATATGGATCAGGCTGGCCTCAAACTCAAAAAGATCCCCCTTTTTTGCCTCCTGAGTGCTGGGATTAAAGACCACCAACTCCATCAGTGGTTTGAGTACTTCAGCTCTAACCCTCTCAAAATCTTTATCTAGATTATCACGCACACCCTTTTTAAAAATTCAATCATTTTTCTCATTTGTGTCTTTTCTCCCATATTCATGTTTTCCTGTCTTCATTCTGATAAAATAAAAACGAACAGAACACATAATTCCTCCCTTTTCAGAGGCTCTTTATAATCTGTCCTGATTTCTCTCCCCTCTCCAGACCATTGCAGTGTTTGTCAGCTGACACCACTCCCAGGTTATTAAATTCAAAAGACATTTCCCAAGCTTCATCTTCTATAATGGAGGAAGATACTATTTCTTTGAAATAGTTTTATTCTCTAGATTGCTAGCATTTGGGTTTACTCCTAGAGGTGCTTGGAAGAATCCTTTAGTAATTAAATGGCCATAAAATGAATTATTATTTGGCTCATTATTCCAAAATTTATAAAATTTACTCTTTAAAGAGCTGCCTCTCTTCCTAGCTTGACTCCCAGCGCTGCTGTTGATGGACTCAGGGATAAGCCTCTGGTGTGCTACCTTTCTCCCCTACCTTACAGGTAGCCCCTACTTTCTTCCTCCTCTGGAGTTGGTGTTGAAATAGGATCTCAGTATGTCGTCAGTCTGGCCTTACATGCCAGAAGTCAGGTGATCTTCCAACCTCAGCCTTCGAAATAGCCTGGGAACTACACGATGTGAGCTATCACGCCTTCATTTCTCTGGACTCAGAAAGTGAACTCTTAAAACTTCTAACAAGAATGAACCTCAAGAAACTTCCAGCCGGGCGATGGTGGCGCACGCCTTTAATCCCAGCACTCGGGGAGGCAGAGGCAGGCGGATCTCTGTGAGTTCGAGACCAGCCTGGTCTACAGAGCTAGTTCCAGGACAGACTCCAAAGCCACAGAGAAACCCTGTCTCGAAAAACAAAAACAAAAACAAAAAACAAAAAAAAAAAAGAAAAAAAAGAAACTTCCAGAAGGCGCCTCGTTGTTCTTGGCATCCCATTGTCACAGCCTGCAAAGTTCTTATTTCCTTGACTTCCGGAGGGCTTCCTACTTATCCTTCGTGATTCTAAGAGTAACTTCCTGCGGTAACCATACAGGCACCCCTCAAAATAAGTTTTGTTCATTGTGAGCCAAAGGCAACCCGGAGTTCCTGTGCACCGTATTCTGTTTACTGTAATGTGTTAACGCATCTATTTCTCCGGTTTAGACGAATCAAAACATCCTGTAGACTTCGACAGCCATTCCAACTTTTCTTAGGTGTGCAAACTCTTTAGGTGTCCGGCAAACAGCAGCCTTTCGTGCGTAAGGCTGGGTGCAGGAACTCCTCCCACCCTCGGGCGGGGGTTGGGGGGGGAAATCTCTCTGGTTAACGGGTGAGTTTCCAGGCTCTCTGCCTGCGTGGCAGGCGAGTTAACCCGCTCCCCCCCGCACGGTGATTGGCTCCAGCTGTAGAGGCGTGTCTAACCCACGGCTCCCGAAGAGTGCGCAGGCTTAGAAGTCCTCAGAGGGGCGCATGCGCGCGAGTTAGCACCGGGTCCTATGTAGGAGTGTCCGATCTGCCGGGGCTGGAGTGGAGAGGCAGAAGCAGCCCGGTGAGTCTTTTGGAATGTGGCTGAGAGCTGGTCAGTGGAAAGGATAGGGTGATATTCCGAGGAGAAAGAGGGTGTGGTGATGGTTGAATTTTGATGGGGTCGGACTTGAGGGGAGAAGTGAACTCTGGCCACTTCTCGGTAGATTGGGCCGAGAGCAAGGACGCCGAGAGCAGGCGTTGCCGACCAGCGCGAGCCCAGCACAGGAAGGGAGGCCCGATGGTGGTGCCCTGGACTTGTGTGGTTCGACTCCCCATCTCTCACCTCCAGCCTCGGTGTTGCTCCTTGGTTTTAACAGACTGCCTGTTGACCCTAATGACCACACAGTTCTGAGATAGTTGTTGAGAAAACTGACCCCGAGGCTCGTGGCAGTGCACACTTCATTGTCTAGGAATGTCCCTACTTACCTTGACTTCCCCGCGGGCGCATACCAAGAGCACGGGCAATCAAAGGATAACTTTTTACCCAAATTGGGCTCGGAGTTGTTGGTTTGAGAAAAGTATCTTGAAGTACTGTTTGTTACACTCCTTTCCCTCCTCCTTAATCATTAGTCACTGCACTGTTAGGAAGAGCAAACTGGTGGTGGAGGAAGTGAAAGACGTCAGGGTTGAGGAGAGAGAGAGAGAGAACTTTCTCCTTTGCTGCTTGTCATCTGGGTGGGTTTGGCCTGGGATGATTGACTGCAGGGGAGTTTAGAAACAGGCAACTTTTTGACAGCATGTTCTCAGCCTTTCGAAAATAGTGTAGTTTCTTTCTACAAGATACTGTAAGCATTGAAATAACCTCTTCTACCCTGCTGCCTTTCCTGGTAAAATACTGGTAGTTCAGTCACAGCCAGGTAAAATGGATCATTCTCAGGTTCTTTTCTCTTGGAGAATACGACGCTTAAAACCTGTGAGACCTCATTTGCTAAAGCACTTAAAACAAACAAACAGACAAAACAAAACAAAACGTGATCTTACTGTGTAGCCCAGGCTGGCTTGGAACCTAGTGACCAGCCTGCCTCTGCCTCCCAAGTGTTGAGATTAAAGCTTAAGTACTTTAAAATCCAAACTTAGTCAAAGTAAGAAATTTTAATATTTCAGTCACTAGCAAAGTTGATGCCCAAGGTAGCCATTGGACACTTGTTATTTGTAATATGATGTATTGAGATATAATAGAAAGATCACTTTGAAGTAGATAAGAACAAACAGGAGAAATACTTCTTACTGTGCTACTGGGAGAGGTTATGTGAAAGTAAATGATTAAAT
Organism: Microtus ochrogaster; assembly: GCF_000317375.1. Classification (NCBI taxonomy): domain Eukaryota; kingdom Metazoa; phylum Chordata; class Mammalia; order Rodentia; family Cricetidae; genus Microtus; species Microtus ochrogaster. The sequence continues at coordinate 29,143,537 of NW_004949096.1, forward strand.
AACTTAGCCTGTACTTTAAATATTTATCATACTTGGTAGGACTTTTTGCTTCTTTGTTGTTGTTCCTCTGTTGTCAGGTTTTCCTCTAGCTTTCTACTTCAACACTGTAGCAACCCTCAAGACCAAGTGAGGCTGGGCCAGAGCTGGGAGTGGGTGGCTGGAATCTCAGGTGAGAATCTAACGACACCCTGTCTTCTCATTCTACCCCGGGAAGGTCAGCAGGCCCAAATTTGAGAACCTTTTGTGACTAATCACAGTTGCTCTGATTAAGATGGTAATGGTTGTTTATGCTCTGAGGACAGTGTTCCATAATAACATATTTAATAATTATGAGGCAATTATAATACCTATAATCTCCATACTTGGAAGGTTAAAGCAGGAAAATTTCAAGTTTCAGGTGGCCCTCAGCAATCTCATGCAACCTCATCTCAAATATATATATATATACATACATGTGTGCACCCCTCAACACATACGCATACAAAAAATAATAATAATAAGTAAAATGTAAAGCAAACAAAAACCCAGCAATACTCCTGTCTCTGCTTCCAAAGTGCTGGCATTACAGGCATGAGACACCATACCCAGTTGACATAATGCTTTCAAATCCTGCCTATTGCTTACTTAATTCTTATACTTTAGTTATATATATATATATATATATATATATATATATATATATATATATATATATATATTCTGAACATGTTGTTCTAGGCACTGCTTTATTTGGTGCTTGGGAATTAAATCCAGGGCCCCTCCTGCATACTAAGTATACTTCCATCTGAGCTGCTTTTCTAGGAGTAGGTATTGCTGATATATATTTTGCCTGAGTTAACCATGTAACTTGATTTACTCCTAATTATTCTCACTTAATGAAGAAACTAAAGTATAAGAATTAAGTAAGCAATAGGCAGGATTTGAAAGCATTATGTCAACTGGGTATGGTATCTCATGCCTGTAATGCCAGCACTTTGGAAGCAGAGACAGGAGTATTGCTGGGTTTTTGTTTGCTTTACATTTTACTTATTATTATTATTTTTTGTATGCGTATGTGTTGAGAGGTGCACACATGGTAGGTAGTCAGAGGACAGTTTGTAAGAATCCATTCTTTGCTTCCATCATGTGGGTACCAGTGATCAAATTCCGGTCGTCAGGCTTGACTTAAGAACTTTTGCCTGCTAGCCATTCTGAGGGCCCAGATGGCTTTAATTTTGATGCCATCCTGGTCTAAATTGTACCAGCTTCTGTCTTAGTTCATTTTTACTATTTCAGTGACAAAAGACCATCACCAAGGCAACTTCTAGAAGAAAGCGTTTATCTGCCTTGCAGTTTTCCAGAGGGTTAAAGTCCATGGCCATCACGCGGGGAGCACGGCAGGGAGCAGGGCAGCAAGCAGAGCTGGCACTTGAGCGATGGCTGAGAGCTCATGTCTTGAGACAAGCACCAGGATGAGAGAACTAACTGGGAATAGCATGGGCATTTAAATCCTCCAAGCCCGTGCCCAGGGACAACTCCTCCAACAAGGCTGTACTTGCTAATCCTTCCTTCCCAAACCATTCCACCAACTGGGGACCCAGTATTCAAGTCTATGGTGCCCTTCTCATTCAAATCACTACGGTGGTTGTACACATACCACAGTTAGAGACAGCTTGTGGATTCCTGGGATGGAACTCTGGTAATCAAGTATGCAAGCCCGCATACCCACTGAGTCCTCTTGCTGGCCCCAGTAACACCATTCTTTAATGTTCTTTGGAATTACTCTTCTTAGAGACCTCAGTACTGATGTTCTCTGTATGTATATGCTAATTGCTCTTTTTAGCCTACTCTGGAAACTGCAGAATACATCTAATGTAATACATTTTAGAGCCAACTCACATAAGGATGGTTGGAGAAGCGTTTCAAATGAGATGAAGCGTTGTCGTTCATCTTTACCTAAACTTGGTATCTAACATACTTAGCCTGCTGGATTGTTATCCTTCTCAGCAATGAGAGACAGCTGCTGGTGTTCAGGTGGCTTTTTCACCTTCCACATCTGCAGGGGGAATGCCATTGGATTCATCCAGGATTACTCCCAAGTTACTTAGGGTAGAATTGTGGAGATTCCAAAGCTGACCTAAGCTTGAAGGCTGGGTGTTAGACACCAAACAGTTAAAATATGAACTTCTGTAAAACTGCAGTGTAATTTTTGGGTTCCTGTTTCCATTGGTTCCTTCTGACTCACTAGATTCTTGTCTTGAGTCATGCGTTTCGCTACACAGATGTTTATAATAGATACGATCCTATGGCGCACTTACAGCACGTCATCTGCATAGTTTGGGGAAGTCTCCACATAAGAATGGCTAATGTTATCCACAAGAAGAAGGTACAAAAGAAACCAGAGAGAGGAAATAAAGGGAGGAACCTTTGTGGTTGTTGTTGTTTTATATTTTGAGACAGGTGTGTGTGTGTGTGTGTGTGTGTGTGTGTGTGTGTGGCCTAGGCCAGCCTTGGTGTAGTGTTGTAGTATTGCTCCTGCCTCAACCTCCCAACATTGGTGCGGACCATCACACCTAGCTATGGTTCCCACACAATTAAAACAAAAAATGGAATCAGTAGTAAAATAGAGCTCTAGAGAGAATCTGAGTTAAATTGTTTTGCCTGATGACTTATGATTATATCTAAGGTTCTGTCTTACTTTCTGTAACCCGTCTATTCTTTGATCTGTTCTCGAGTACAGCGTGTGTTGGTATGTCGCTCATACTTGTGCATCTAGAGCAGCGGTTCTCAGCTTCCTGATACCATGGCCCTTCAAGTTTCACATGTTGTGACCCCCCAACCATAAAGTTATTTTTATTTTTGGTTTTTCGAGACATGGCTCGAACTTGCAGAGATCTGCTTGCCTCTGCCTCCCGAGTGCTGGGATTAAAGACATGTGTCACCACTGCCTGGCTCCATAAAATTATTTTGTTGCTACTTCGTAACTAATTTTGCAGGACGGAAGGGAGGGAAGCAGAGAAAAATATAGCTCAATAAAAACAGTATAAAATTTTTTTTTTGTTTTGTTTTTTGAGACAGGGTTTCTCTGTGGTTTTGGAGCCTGTCCTGGAACTAGCTCTTGTAGACCAGGCTGGTCTCGAACTCACAGAGATCTGCCTGCCTCTGCCTCCCAAGTGCTGGGATTAAAGGCGTGCGCCACCACCGCCCGGCCAGTATAAAATTTTTTAAAGAAAAAGGAAAATGAATGAATGAACACAGGAAAAAAATAACTGTAATTTTGCCACTGTTATGAATCATAATTAAATATCCAATATGCAAGATATCTGATATGCAACTTCTTAAGGGATTGTGACTTGCAGGCTGAGAACCACTGATCTAGAGCTTAAAACAAAGGTATTGTGACATGGACCATCTTGTATGGGTTAAAGATGATTGGCAAGGTTTTATCATACCTAACAAATATATACCCCAAACTATCCAGACTCTTAACTGATTCCAAGTTTACCTAGAAGTTTCCTGATCATCTCCTCAAACATTCTGGTAATAGAGTCAGGTCCACGGGTAGAGAACCTGACTGTTCGTGCTCAGTTCAAGCTAGGCGTGGTGGTGTACATGTGCAATCCAGCACGCGTAGGGCTGAAATGCCAGACTGTCTCAGATCATCGTCATTGCCATCATTATCATCCAGTTAATAGATACTCATTAATAGCTTGCAGTCCATAAATCTTGATGGCCTGAACAGTGCAAAGCAGTTTATGTGCATTTTATTTCAGAAACAATTCTGAAAAGAACTGTTAATAAATGCAAGGAGTGTTGTCATATGAACAGGTTAAGTAGATTGCTGGTTGCTATAGTCTGGATGTGTTTAATAGCTCCTCCCCCTTCTGTGTAGGTTCCTGGGCTGGTGGCACAGTCAAGATAGCCTGGAATGCCAGTTTAAAATCATTTTCTCTTATGAGATAGAAAACTTGGACTCCTTTTCCCATTTATTTTGGTTCTTCAGACAGGCTTTTACTCTAGCTGAGGCTAGAATGGAAGTCTTCTTTTACCCCAGAGTGGCCCCAGACTTGAAATATCCCTGCCTTGGGCTCATAAATGTCAGGCAAGCAGCATCAGACTGGCTCCCGTTTCCCTTGTGAAATGAATGAAAGACAGCTGGCATAGCTGGCCAGACCTGTAATCCTTGTGCTTGAGAGGCTGAGGGAGGGGGATGGGTCACTAGGCTATAGTGAGTTTCAGAACAGTCTGGACTGTTGAGACTTTCCTTAAAAGCAAAACACAGAGAGAAAGTTTGAGGATCTGTCTGCCTCAGCCTCCTGAGTACTAGGGATAAAAGGATGCATCAACATATATGGCTAGGATTTACCTATTTTTAGGATTTAATATAAATTTGTAGGACATCGTGGCACATCGGAGGCAGGTGGATCTCTTTTGAGTTCTAGGCCAGCCTCGTCTACATTGTGAGCGCTAGGCCAGACAGAGTTGCATGGGGTGATCCTGTCTCAAAACAAGACAGATTTCTT